>NC_090652.1:309931681-310231681 GCF_040937935.1 Hyperolius riggenbachi
TGTGTGTGTGTGTGTGTGTGTGTGTGTGTGTGTGCGCGTGCATGCGGGTTTCTGTGTGTATGTGTGTGTGTGTGTGTGTGTGTGTGTGTGTCTGTCTGTCTGTCTGTCTGTCTGTTTGTCTGTCTGTGTGAGTGTGTGTGTGTGTCTGTCTGTCTGTCTCTCTGTGTGTGTGAGTGTGTGTGTGTGTGTGTGTGTGTGTGTGTGTGTGTGTGTGTGTGTGTGTGGTGTGTGGTGTGTGGTGTGTGTGTATGTGTGTGTATAGTGTGTGTGTATGTATTTGTGTGTGTGTGTTTGTGTGTGTGTGTGTACGTGTGTGTGTGTGTTTCTGTGTGTACGTGCATGTGTGTACGTGTGTGTGTGTGTGTGTCTGTCTGTCTGTTTGTCTGTGTGTGTGCGTGGTGTGTGTGTGTGTGTATGTGTGTGTATAGTGTGTGTGTATGTATATGTGTGTGTTTGTGTGTGTGTGTGTGTGTGTTTCTGTGTGTATGTGTTTCTCTGTGTATGTGTGTGTACGTGTGTGTGTGTGTGTGCGGGTTTCTGTGTGTACGTGTGTGTGTGTGTGTGTGTGTGTGTGTGTGTGTGTGTGTGTGTGTGTGTAGTGTACGTGTGTGTGTTTCTGTGTGTACGTGCGTGTGTGTGTGTGTGTGTACGTGTGTGTGTGTACAGTGTGTGTGTGTGTGTGTGTGTGTGTGTGTGTGTGTGTACGTGTGTGTGTGTGTGTGTACGTGTGTGTGTGTGTCTGTCTGTCTGTCTGTTTGTCTGTCTGTGTGTGTGTGAGTGTGTGTGTGTGTGTGTGTGTGTGTGCGCGCGTGCGTGCGGGTTTCTGTGTGTACGTGTGTGTGTGTGTGTGTGTGTGTACGTGTGTGTGTTTCTGTGTGTACTTGCGTGTGTGTGTGTACGTGTGTGTGTGTGTGTGTGTGTGTGTGTGTGTGTGTGTGTGTGTGTGTGTGTGTGTGTGTGTGTGTAGGTATGTGTGTGTGTGTGTGTGTTGCATATGCATTTTGTGTGTGTTTAAATTATGAGCAGCTGCCAATAAAAAAATATTTGTTTGGTGCTCTAAACAAACAATTATTTTTTCAAGTTCTTGTTTTACTACACTGTAGTGAATGTAAACATGGACAATGAGATGTCATTATCAGCTATCAATGGTAACGAGGGTAGACTAGGCCTCCATAAGGAAGTTAGAATTGTTTACTGCAGCACTGCAGCAGTAATACTGTAAATTGGTTCATTTTTGTCTGTTTTAGGAACGTGTTCTGATGCTACCTGTGACCCAAATGCCTCATGCGGAGAGTTTGGTGGGGACCAGCAATGCACCTGTAAACGAGGATATGCAGGGGATGGGTTTAATTGCAGTGACATCGATGAATGTGCAGATTATTACAGCAATGATTGTTATTATAATTCCTATGGCTGCGTGAACATGATTGGATCCTACACCTGTAATTGTTACTATGGCAATAAATACGAAGAAGGCACAGGTTGTGTTGACATTGACGAGTGTGCAAACAGCACCCTTAATAACTGTCACCCATTAGCAGTTTGCACAAATGGATTGAATGGTTATTACACCTGCACGTGCCCCTATGGATACTATGGGAATGGATACCACTGTGAGATCAATGAATGCCAACAAGGAAGACCCTGTGGACTAAATGTAGAATGCACTAAACAGGTAGGATCTTATTCTTGCTTCGACCCCTGCACTGGCTATACCCAGCTTAATGAGCCTTGGCGCAGTACCTCCAATACAGACTCTTATTCCTACAATTCTAACTGGTGGTATTACTATTATCACTGGCTTCATTGTGATTCTTCCTTGCAAGGCTGGTATCGGTTTAAAGGCGTCTACGATCAGAAAATTCCTGAATATTGCGTAGACATTCGCAGCTGTGGCACTGATGCCCCCATGTGGCTGAACGGATCCCACCCTGCCGTGGAAGACGGCATTGTTGACCGCAAAGCTTGCGCCCATTGGAATGGGAACTGTTGTTTTTGGTCTACCAGCCTTTCGGTGGTCCAATGTCCTGCAGGCTTTTACCTGTATAAACTGCAAGGAACACCAGCTTGCTATTTGGCCTACTGCACTGGTAAGAATTTAAAGAGACAAACATGAAGTAGATTTTTTATTTTTTATTAAAACATTTAATTGTATACATTTGTTTTCCCTTAGAGTCGAATAACAGTTGCTCTGCATTAGAATGTGCTCCTGATGAAGAATGCAATGTTGTCAATAATGTTCATGGATGTTATTGTAAGGAAAATATAATGAATTCTGGTGTACCTGTTGGATCACAGTCAAACAATCCTGCAGGTGAAGTATGACTATGTAAGGGTTCATCCGCAACAACTCTTTCGCCTGTTATACACTGAAGGCCATTTGTTTCTTAATTTGTTGTGCAGATTATCTTAAACCACAAGTCATCTGTGGCCTGCAGAGCGTACAGGTGACCTTCAGCAAATGTCTCATGGAAAAATATGGCTATGACCCTGCCTCTGTCCGACTAAGAGACTACTCCTGCCGAGGAGTCATCGAGAGATCTGATAAGAGTTACGTCACTGTTGCAACACTGGCTGTTAATGGCAACTGTGGGGCGTATGTTACCGTGAGTAAAGAATTAGATGTTTCCTCCATTAGAAACAAACAGAGATTAGAATAAATGAAAGTTAAATAAAACAAATATTTATATTAGCAACAATTCTGTACGGTTTTGTTTCTTTGGAACTCCCATTTGATCATTTGACTTTCAACATTGAATGGATGCAAGTGAGGGGACTGCAAACCATGCATATATAGATAGATAAATAGATAGATAGATAGATAGATAGATAGATAGATAGATAGATAGATTCACAATGTAGAGGATTATTTCCACTTGATGGGGGTAACACCACAGCATGAAAAAAGGGGGCCAGCTTAGGGTGGACAAAAAGGGTGTCTGTCATGATCGCTGCTGCAGTAGGCATTGCTGGAAGTAGTAGTGCTGCAGCTCAGGTAGTTCTGATCTCTTTCCATGCAAGCTGCATAGCTTTGTCTGCCTTTCCCTGCTGTCAGCTTGTGACTGATTATCATTCACCTGTGTGGGAATCTGCATGTCTGCTCCCATTGGATGACCTCAGTATAAAGATCTGCTTCCTGCAGGACTCCTCGTGTTTTCATAGCTTCAGTTTAAGCCTGTCTTGCTGTCGCTTCAGCCCCCGATCGTGTTTCTTGTTCTAAAGATACTTTGCTGGTTTTGCATCATATATTGGTTCATTGCCCATATATATCCATACCAGCACGTTTATTATTTTCCTTGTATTCAGGTTACGTTGATACATCAGTGACGCTGATATATACGTACACGAACTGTTTATATCCTGTGTTCCGTTAGTCAGTTCTAGCACGTTGATCACCCGTGCTGAGCTAGTTATCCTGTTCCTGGTCCTGTTTGTGGATTGCGTTCATCTCTGCGAGGAGATAACGAATCCTTCTGAATCCTGTCCTGTTACCGTTTGTGGATTGTGTTCATCTCTGCGAAGAGATAGCGAATCCTTCTGAGTCCTGTTCCCTGTATTACTCCAGTCCTAGTCAGCGTTCCTGCTTATGTCATATATCGGTTCATTGCCGATATATACATATGTTAGTCAGACGTTACAAATAGTTTCTTTGATAGCTGTAATTGTAATACGCTAGGAAAACATACTTATTGTATATTTGTCTGTGTTACGTTCATCTATCTTGATCCTGCTATTTCCTGACTATCCTGTCCTGTCTTTGTGAGGCACGCCATCGCTGCAACACATTGGCTGCCTCATTCCAGTCTGTCTTGTTGTGGACGCTTGCTGTCACTAAGTAGCGGCTAGCTAGCAAGCGTTCATTCTGTCTACCTGTCCTGATCTCCTCAGTTCTGGTTTATGCGCTCAGCGCTACTTTGCGCTGAGACGTTATAGCGAAAGCATTGTTTGTGGCTGTCGGATCTGCACCGGCTCTGTGCGCCACAATCTCCTTTTGGAGTCAGTCCTCCCCTCCACTATACTGGGGATAGCCTGTTTCCTTGTGCTAGTGTGTGTACCTCCTCCACGTCAGCTCATGCGTTGCATGCTGACTGTGGAGAATACACCACCAAGCCTTACATTATGAAAACCCCATTACCAATCCCCATTGTGGGGGGGATTCCCAGAAAGTATGACACTGTTAATTATGGTTCCTGTTCCTTTAAGAAATTTGAAGAACTTAGCTCTGAAACAGAAAATGAGTTTTTCTCTGAATGTGCCAGGTTCCTGACCAATCCTGATCTCCAAGCGACTCCTGTTTCAACCTGGGCACTCCAACTAGTTTATATTTTGTTTAAAGGGCAATTGTTTCAGTGGGCATGTGATGTTCTCAATCATTCCGATTTGAATGAGAGACCGCTGGAATTTCTAGCGTTTGTGATCCATAACTGGTTGCGCATAGATCCATTGCCTTTTCCTCTAAATGAACTCCTGGCAGCAGGCCAATCAGCTGCTCCTTCAATTGTTTGCAAAAATGATCAGCAAGCAGAGAGTGTTCCTGATAATTTTCCTGCAGCCTTGAATAAATCACCAAAAACAGCAGGGTCTAAGGCAAAACGCAAACGTTCTAAGAAACGTGTCCGATCTGCAGAGTCGTTATCCTTAGCGACTGAGACCTATAATGAGATTCTGCCATTAACAGAAAATGAAATGCAATTGTCTTTCAGGGGAGTTAAATGGACTTATGAAACTACTAATGAACTTTCATCACTGGCTAGGGAAAATAAAGATTTTTGTTTAAAATAATTATCTGAGTATGATTATGAGGAGCTATTACAGAGTATTGAACAAATCAACTTATTTGTGAAGCAAGGAAAGTTTGCATACACTACAGTTCAACACTTGCTACAGGTATTGGAGATTCTTAAGAATAAGGAATCTGCCAATCACCTGCTAATTAACCCAATATATGTCCCTGCCACAATCATATCTGCAAACTATGATCTGCCTGTTAAGTATGCTTGGAATCCTCCATTTGAGAAAGGAGAGATGGAAGCTCTGGTCAATGAATGGAAGAATGATTCAAGTTCATTTTGTCAATTTTACAGCGCAAAAAGTGAATTAGTATTGAATGCATGCATTACGTCTGCCTATAACCTAATAAAAACTGGTGTGTGTGGGTATGACTTTGTGGCTCCATTGATCGATGTGTGGAAAATGATTTTGGACGATTTTTATGCGATTCAATCAGTTGATACCAGGGAAGACACACTGTCAATTGGAGACTGTCCCACTTCTCCAGTTACTGAGTCCCTGCCATGTCTTGTGAATGTTCCTGTAACTCCACCCTGTACCATGGATAACTCAGTGTTACTTCCCAGTAAAACAGAAGCCACTGATACTTTCTTAACTTTGCCCTGCACAAATTTCTCAGCAGAGAATCCAGAGGTCCTGTTGACTTCTGAGTCCAGCCTAGCCAGTACTCATGAGTCTTTGTTCAGTGAAACAGACACCAGAAAAATCTTGCCTGCCTCTGCAAACACTTCTGCAGAAATTACCTGTGTTAATAAAGTTCAACTCCTGTCTGATCCAGCAGATGCCAATAGATGCACTACATCAGTTTCCGAGTCCCAGCAATCCTGTCTAGAAACCTCAGAACCCCAGCATCTGAATTTTCCAATTTTACAAATGAATGGTGATTCAGATGCGCAAACATTGTGTCTTGATCTTCCTGTTTCTACACCTCGCTCTAGTTTCGTGAATAGCTCAGAGCATCTGCTATGTGAACCTGAAATCGCAGCATTATTACCTTGTTCAGAAAATGTTCCAGTAAATTTGCCCTGTATCGTGAATAGCTCAGAGCATCTGCTATGTGAACCTGAAATCGCAGAATTATTACCTTGTTCAGAAAATGTTCCAGTAAATTTGCCCTGTACCATGAATTGTGCAGTAGATCTCTTCAATGAAACTCAGGTCACAGAATCATTATGCTGTCCAGCAGGTGCTTCCATGGTTTTGCCCTGCAATATGGACTGTTCAGTGATCCTGTCCAGTGAAGCTGTGGTCGCAGAGTCTTATGCTTCACCCAGTACTTGGGATACTTCAAACCCTCTGGCAGAGGAGTCTGAGGCACTGCTTACCTCAGTTGGTGTTGCAGTAATATTCACTTGTCTAGCAGCTGTTTTGGAATTACAGTCTGCTCTAATAAAACTTGATGAATTTCTGCCCAGCAAAGCAGAAGCCATTGAAATATTGTCCTCATCAGCAAGTGTGTTAGATACCTTGCCCTGTACACAGTCTGATTTAACCAATGTTGTTGAGTCTCTCTCCAGTGTTGTAACAGCCGAGGAACTCCAGCCCTGTCCTCTGAATGTTTCAGAAGTCTTGCCCTGTAACATGGATAATTCTGATTCTCTGGTCAAAATAATAGAAATCTCAGAATTTCAGTCCGGTCTGATGAGTGTTCCTGAAACCCAGCCCTGTATCCTGAAAGATTCTGGTTCTCTGGCCACTGTGGCAGAGGTTCTAGAGTCCCCTTCCTGTCCAGGGAATTCCTCAGTTTTGCCTAGTCCGGTGGGGGCTGCTGCAATACTGACTTGTTCTGCAGCGCCTCAGGAGCTCCAATCCAGTGTATTAGATGAGTCTCTGTCCAGTCCAGAGGTAGTTGTGGAGTCCCTATCTGGTTCAGTGCATACATCAGAAGATTTGTCCTGTCTTGTTAGTGCCCCTGAATCTGATTTGTTACTGACTTTGCTGGAATCAGCGACATCTAAGTCTGATCCTACATTCTCGTGTAAAAGTCCAGAAGTTGCAAAGTCTAGTCATGATGATTTTTTTTTGGCCAGTCCTGGTTTTGGTCCTGTCTTGGCTGACCCTGAGGCTCACAGTTCCTTGACATGCCCAGAGGTTTCTCTTGTGCCAGTGTGCCCAGATGTTCTTTGTGTGCCAGAATGCCCAAGTGTGTCTAAGGTGTTAGCGTGCTCTGATGCTTCCTTAGTGGGAACATGTTCTGATGTTGCCAGTCTGCCTGCATGCCCAGAGATGGTTCTGGTCCCTGAAAGCCCTGATCTTGATGTTTATCCTTGTGGCCCTGACTCGGGAATTGCCCTAGGTTCCATAGGGGTTCTTGATAGTTCTCCATGTGAGCCTAAGGGGCGTTCTGACCTATGGGGATCTCTTTGGAGCTTCAAGGTGTTCTGGGAGGTCTCTGAGAAAACTTGTCCTGGTGCCTTGGACTGGTTTAACAGTGGGTTTTGTGTTGGTAAAGACAGTCCCGGTGGGCATTGCAAAGGCTTTGGCGTTTTTGAACGGTTCCTGGAAGGCGGTGGGTATCGCTCAGGGAGTTTCGGAGGGCTTTCTTCTGGAAATCATGGTTCTGATGGGTGTCACACTGGGGCTTGTAGTACTGATGGGCATGGTTCTGTAGGTTCTGGTTCTGATGGGTCCAGTCTTGTGGGGACTGATTCTGGAATTCGGTCTTGCCGGGCTGTCCCGGTCATCATGAATTATCAGTCAGACTGTTTTGTTGGGAATTTCAGTTTTGAAAAGCGTCTGGAATCCGCTTTTAAGGGCGGGGGTACTGTCATGATCGCTGCTGCAGTAGGCATTGCTGGAAGTAGTAGTGCTGCAGCTCAGGTAGTTCTGATCTCTTTCCATGCAAGCTGCATAGCTTTGTCTGCCTTTCCCTGCTGTCAGCTTGTGACTGATTATCATTCACCTGTGTGGGAATCTGCATGTCTGCTCCCATTGGATGACCTCAGTATAAAGATCTGCTTCCTGCAGGACTCCTCAGGTTTTCATAGCTTCAGTTTAAGCCTGTCTTGCTGTCGCTTCAGCCCCCGATCGTGTTTCTTGTTCTAAAGATACTCTGCTGGTTTTGCATCATATATTGGTTCATTGCCCATATATATGCATACCAGCACGTTTATTATTTTCCTTGTATTCGTGTTACGTTGATACATCAGTGACGCTGATATATACGTACACGAACTGTTTATATCCTGTGTTCAGTTAGTCAGTTCTAGCACGTTGATCACCCGTGCTGAGCTAGTTATCCTGTTCCTGGTCCTGTTTGTGGATTGCGTTCATCTCTGCGAGGAGATAACGAATCCTTCTGAATCCTGTCCTGTTACCGTTTGTGGATTGCGTTCATCTCTGCGAAGAGATAGCGAATCCTTCTGAGTCCTGTTCCCTGTATTACTCCAGTCCTAGTCAGCGTTCCTGCTTATGTCATATATCGGTTCATTGCCGATATATACATATGTTAGTCAGACGTTACAAATAGTTTCATTGATAGCTGTAATTGTAATACGCTAGGAAAACATACTTATTGTATATTTGTCTGTGTTACGTTCATCTATCTTGATCCTGCTATTTCCTGACTATCCTGTCCTGTCTTTGTGAGGCACGCCATCGCTGCAACGCATTGGCTGCCTCATTCCAGTCTGTCTTGTTGTGGACGCTTGCTGTCACTAAGTAGCGGCTAGCTAGCAAGCGTTCATTCTGTCTACCTGTCCTGATTTCCTCAGTTCTGGTTTATGCGCTCAGCGCTACTTTGCGCTGAGACGTTATAGCGAAAGCATTGTTTGTGGCTGTCGGATCTGCACCGGCTCTGTGCGCCACAATCTCCTTTTGGAGTCAGTCCTCCCCTCCACTATACTGGGGATAGCCTGTTTCCTTGTGCTAGTGTGTGTACCTCCTCCACGTCAGCTCATGCGTTGCATGCTGACTGTGGAGAATACACCACCAAGCCTTACAGTGTCGCCATAGACTCTTATGCAATTATTGTTAATACGGCAAACAAATCTGAAAAAAGGGCGCCTCGATAAATATCGTTAACAACATTAGAACATTCGAGTTTTTGAAGTATGTTATCATTTTAGAAGCTTGCAATATTATAGTTTTTGTCATATTATTTTGTTTGTATGTACAGATTTTACGTTTTCAAAGATATTGTTTTTATGTGTAAAAGGGTGTTTCTGCAGAAGGAGTGGTTAAAGTTAGGCACCACCAGGGGGAGTGGTTAGGGTTAGGCACCACTGGGGGGTCATTTTAGGCACCACCAGGGGAGGGTTCTGTGTGAGAGTAAGGTTGGGTTAAGCTGTATTGTAGAATTACATAACGATGTTGAATCAATGTTAATATCTTTTCGCTATTATTTCTCATCTGTTTTTACAACAGTATTTATTGTTTTTATCATTATCAGATTTCGTTATCCACCTGCGCCATTTCGTTATCCAGATGGGCCCTTTTTTCACTCCACCATTTTTTTATGCACGCGGTAACACCGCTTATGTGCTACCTAGTGTTGAGCTGGAATTTCACATAATCATAATTTTATATTGACATTTACAATTATGATGCAAAATTATGATGCCGCATGTTATAAGTTCCATTGGAAAAACGTATATTACTGGCAGGTGCCAGGCTATTAATTTGACATTCTCCAATGTTAGTAGGAACAAATGGTGCAGGATAGCTGGTGTACATCAAAAAAGGGTGCCTGGAAAAAAAAAGGCGGAAGGTATAGCCAAAATGTAATAATATTGTCTATATCCATTTTTATCATTTCTTCATTTAATAAAAAAATCTGAAAATATTGTTTATAGCAATGAAAATGAAAATATACAGTATGTACAATTGTAATAATTTTATAAAAAAAATGTCTATAACATTATTTTATCATTTCTTCATAAGATAAAATCTGAAAATATTGTTTATAACAGTGAAAACGAAAATATATATACAATCATAATAACCATAGTAAAACATTGGTAAATTGTACCAATATTTTACTACAACTAAACCTAACCCTAGTCTCATATAGAACTCTCCTTCTACCTATCCCTAACCCTAAGACCCCCCTGATGGTGCCTAACCCTGAGACCGCCCTGGTGGTGCCTAACCCTAAGACCCACCTGATGGTGCCTAACCCTTAGACCGCCCTGGTGGTGCCTAACCCTTAGACCCACCTAATGGTGCCTAACCCTTAGACCACCCTGGTGGTGCCTAACCCTTAGACCGCCCTGGTGGTGCCTAACCCTTAGACTCCCATATCGTTTATTATGATATTTTTTAAAGAGAATATCAATTTTGTTATTAAACTTTACATAGATAGACATGATTACTATGGTAAATATGTTTGTAAAAGGCATGTTATTAATCTCCGGGCGCCCATTGTAAATGTTATTATTCACCGGTGGCCCAAATTATCCATTGGGCACCCATCAACTGATATTTAACATTTGCCAATGGTGCCACCCTTATCGTCCACTTGCCTCATGTGCCCAAATTTCCTGCTTTCGGATAGCTGTTCCTGTTTGCAGTCTCAGCCTTGGGTGCTGAAGGACCTTGTCCCACCTCTGGCCAGGAGCATGCCGGAGATTGTACCGTGGCACGTAGTGTTGGTACCATGGTTGTAAAAAATTGTGAACCAGGTGGCTTAGTTAGTAATAGTTAACAATCAGGAGGAGCCAGGAGGTTGTGGTGGTGCTAAAGGGTGGTAAGGCAGGCATAGTGATTCCCAGCCACTTCATGTCCCCCTCTTGCCAACAACAGGGAAAGACTCGCCCAACAGGGTCTGGCGGCATTTTTCCTTGCACGGGAAGTGGTGGAGGGATCAGAGGAGGCCACTGAGGACTGGCTGCCTGAACAGGCCTCAGTGTTGGCAGGAGTGGCAGAGGGGGTTCTGGTGCTCTGAGTCTGACCGCTGCCAGCACCAGCTTGCTGCAAACAGGAGTGCTGGTGGGGGTGGAGGTCTCAGTTGTAGAGCTGGTGGTGGCGTGCTCATCCACCATCAGCTGGAACATGGCCGCTACACGCCGCTGCGCCTCTGCAGCGTGACTACCCCTAACAGCTGGATGGCCAGTGGCTAGCGGCGGAATGGACACTGACGCAGCTGAACTGCTCATGCTGGCACAATGTTGCTTCCTCTCCTCTTGGCCTTGCTGCCCCTCCCCCAGCTGCCAGTGCCAGCAGAAATAGTACAAGATATGTGATGATGTCACCAGATGATGTGGGGTACTTGTACTTTATTAAAATCTTATAAAAAAATTATAAAAATATATAAAAAGCAGAGGCGCTATTCGTGACCTTGAGACCATACTGTGTACTCCTATCTGTTTATTGCCTGAGGAAGCAGGAACATACCCATGAAACGCATTGCACTGTTTGTTTTGGAGTATATTAATAAACCTGTTGTCATAAAACTGACGGTATCTTGTCTGCTTCGGGAAGGCGAGTCCACCACCACCTCCTGAGGGATTTTAAGCCTTTAAGAACCTTTTATCCTGCTGGCGCCTCTGTTCACTCTTACTTTATTAAAATCTGGGTTGGACTTTAAAGAAAATCAGCACGGAGTGACAGACAGCAGAGTAAAAGAAAATTAGAGTAGAGTTGAAAATTCTAGCCGCTAAACTGTGGTTTAGCGTTTGCCAGGAGTTCATGGTAAACTTCAGTACAATTTTGATTTTTCAGATGAATTCTACGGAAGTGACGTATGTAAACACCGTGTATTTTTCTGCTAAGTATGATAGCGTGATTGTGAGAGAAGAGTATCCAATTGACTTCTACTGCTCCTATCCACTGAATATGGAGATCAGCCTTTTGACTAGTATCAGTTCATTTTCAGCGTAAGTTACTTTGTTGATATTACATTATTGCCATTTTTTAATGGGAGAAGGGTGTGGTGGTATTAGGAACACAAGTACATATTAATAATAAAGATACAACCTATATAAAAAACCATTGAGCTTTGACTTCTCATTTTTTTTCTCATTTGCTATGCCTATAGAGCACAATTGTATCTGAAAAACATATGGCACTATATAATTGTTGCTTTGGTGCCTGGCAAACAATTACTTATTTGTGTATCAGGGGCTTGGCCATTTGTGAAATGTTTACATCAGCTTCATTATACTGAAATCAAACCATCATGAGAGTAAATATAAGTAAAACCTGTGACACTATGGGCTTTGACTCACAAAAACGTGTGCAAACCACTTTTTCACAGCCGTGATAGCAGTTGCGTTTTAGTGCGTTTTCTCGCGAAAAATGGTTATTGCGCACAAAAAATGGTGTTTCTGCACATTAACTGTTGTGTGATAATGCAAATTTATCGTGTGAATGCGGAATGCTAACACGCAAAAAATGTGCGTTATCGCGCGAGTGCAAATTTTTGCACACAATAACAGTTTTTACGCTAAATTTTGCGTGAAGCACTTTTCACAGAGTGATAACAGTTATCACTGCTGTGTGAATCAAGCCCTATATCATCAGAGTAATATTTCTAGTTCTGTTGATCTAAAAATCCTCTCAGCTAAAATTCGGAGATCATAAAGGATTTTTAAAGCATTATTTAGAAATACAATACCTTAGTATTACCTGCAGAGAAAGCCATATGCACAGCTCTGCCTTTTTTGCCAACACAAGAAGTATTGGGTGTATCTGCAGAGACAGACACATGCACAGCTCTGCCTTCTCACCAGCACAGGAAGTACCTGCAGAGAAAGCCATGTGCACAGTTCAGCCTTCCTGCCAGCACAGGGGGTATTGGGTATATCTGTAGAGATAGCCACATGCACAGCTCTGTCTTCTCACCAGCACAGGAAGTATTGGGTATATCTGCAGAGACAGCCACATGCACAGCTCAGCCTTCCTGCCAGCACAGTTAGTATTGGTTGTATCTGCAGAGACAGCCACATGCACAGCTCTGCCTTCCTAACAGCACAGTGAGTATTGGGTATACCTTCAGAGACAGCCACATGCACAACTCAGCCTTCCAGTCGGCACAGGGAGTATTGGGTGTATCTGCAGAGACAGGCCATATTCACAGCTCTGTCTTCTCATCAGCACAGGGAGTATTGGTAAATCTGCAGAGACAGCCACATGCACGGCTCTTCCTTTCTGCTGGAACAGTGAGCATTTGGTGTATTTGCAGAGATTGCTACATACACAGCTCAGTCTTCCTGCCAGCACAGTGAGTATTGGGTGTATTTGCATAGACAGCCACATGCACAGCTCAGCCTTCCTGCTGGTACAGTGAGTATTGGGTGTATCTGCAAAAACAGCCACATGCACAGCTCAGCCCTCCTGTCAGCACAGTGAGTATTGACTGTATTTGCATAGACAGCAACATGCACAGCTCAACTTTCCTGCCAGCATAGTGAGATTTCAGTGTATCTGTAGAGTCAGCCACACACAGCTCTGCATTCATGCCAGCACAGTGAGTATTGGGTGCATATGTAGAGACATCTGCATACACAGTTTAGCCTTCCTGCTGGCAGAGTGAGTATTCGGTATATCAGTAGAGACAGCCAATTGTGCAGCTCGGCCTTCCCTGACAGCACAGTCAGTATTGGGTGTACCTACAGAGACAGCCACATGGAGAGCTCAGCCTTCCTGTTGGCACAGGGAGCATTGTGAATATCTGCCGAGACAGAGACATGCACAGCTCAGCCTTCCTGCCAGTACAGTTAGCATTGGTTGTATCTTATAGATCATTAAGAGACATGCAGCTCAATTCATGTTTCTAAATGCAATGTGTGATTTTGAACAGATAAAATGAAGAAATGAATTGACCCAGCTCTACTCTGTATATACCATTTAATTTAGGTGACACTTTGGTAATGTGTTGAGGTTATCAAGATATTGAAAGCTAAAAACCTCAGGAACATTTTTATCTTACTTTTTTTGGTTACAGCTCAGCTCCATTTAGTATCGGAGGAACGTCAAATTACACAATCACAATGGGCCTTTTCCAAGATTCTTCTTATACGACTCTCTACACTGGCTCACAAGTGTACCTCCCATCCACATCCAAGTTGTATGTTGGTGTTATGGCAAATGGAGCGTCAAGTTCCTCCCAGTTTGTGCTCATCATGGCAAACTGCTATGCTACCCCTACATGGGACAGGAACTCTGCCATCAAGTATAATATTATAAAAGATCGGTAAGTTTTTATTTCTGCAAGAAAATATAGTTAAAAAATAACAGCTTTAAAATTTGATGTTTCATGTTAATGCATTACTATAGCAATATTTCTCAAAGAAAAAAAAATTTGATTAACATCAATACAAAGACTAATCCGTTTTTACATTTTTTTTAATCTTGATAAAAATGTTTAGATCTCTAAACGTTTAGGTGTTTAGTTCTTTAAACAGCTTGGAAAGTGAACCATTTCTGCCGCACAAACGTGAGCCTCGTGTACGCAGTAGGTGCTGCTGTAGCCACAGGGACATGAGGCTCACGCCCGTGCAGTCTGCAGGGCTCTGCGTGTGATTGTGTGGATGGAAGCCCGCGATCACGATGGTCCTGGTGGCAGGGGGTATTGATGGCAGGGGACAAAAGTTCCATGAACCAATCGATGCATGTCCACCGAGAATGATCACTGTTTTTGTTCAGAAATAGTGATCATTCTCAATTGGTGCCACCGCGCTCCCTCCTGCTCGCTTGTTTCCGCTACCAATCATTAGATTAATGAATGGGAAACTCACCCGAAAACTCACCAGTCATGGAACATGACTGGTGAGTTTCGGGCCCCTAGGCCAAAGAGGTCATAGCATAATGTACCACCCAAAAAAAGCCCAATTGGTGGCAGAAAAAAAAGGTTTAGATCATTTTGTTGTGATAACTAGTGATAAAGTTATTGGGGAGTGAATGGAAGGAGCGCTGAAATGGGAAAATTCCTCTAGTCTATAAGGTGAAAACAACCCGCAGGCTGAAATGGTTAAAAACATCTTTTTGTGCATCATTCAAAATGCTGACATTTTTAATGATGCAAAAAATACTTTTTTTTTAAATTGATCAACTGCCACCATCCTCCAACACATGGATATCTCAGCAATATGGTAACTACACGGTTCCAGGTTTTTGTGATGGTTTGGCCTTATGCAAGAGATACTAAGATAGGGAGGTGTTTGTTCCATGCAGGTAGTTTAAAAGCAATTGGAAGCAGTTGGAAGAGACAAAAAATGTGGTCAAGAGTGTAACCTAAAAATGTATTTAGCAGTGATAAAATAATAATAATAATAATAATAATAATAATATTAATAATAATAACAACAACAATAATTATAATAATAATCACAATCATAATCATAATAATAATTAATAGCATTTTCATGTTTTTGGCTTCAATGCTCTTCTCAGATTTGATGATAAGACAATTGAAAAAAAAAAAAGAAACTATATACTGTATTTTTTGGACTGTAAGAATCACTTTTTCTCCCCCAAAAGTGAGTCTTATAGTCCAAATGCAGGGAGTTCCTGACTTGTACACACCTGCCAATATGTACCTCCAACCCACTACAATGTCAGGGACTCCCTGTACTGTGCCCATGCAGAGGAGGACTCGAGGTACACAAAGGGCATAGAGGAGGACACAAGGGGGGCAGGGGAGGACACATTAGGTACATAGGAGGCCACAAGTGGGACAGAGGAGGACACAGGGAGACACAAGAGGTACAAGGGGGATGGAGGTACAAGGGGGCATAATCCACGAGATGCCCCTTCACCATGGATGCACCAGGTTTAGTATATACTTTCTCCTCTGGTTCTTATCCTCAAAACCTAGGTGCGTCTAATAGTCAGGAGCGTCTTATAGTCCGAACAATTCAGTAACTATTATCACAGTGCTCTACCATTACATATTACTGTATACAGGATGAGTTTACATATTGTAACGGATGACTGCAAATGATCTGAGCATATATATATATATATATATATATACATATATATATATATATATATATATATATATATATATATATATATATATATATATATATATAGTTTTAGCATGGCCACCCACATGTGACAGAACCGTTAAAGCACACCTAAAGTAAGAGGAAAGCTGCCATATTTATATCCTTGTAAATAATACCAGTTGCCTGGCTATCCTGCTGATCTATTTGGCTGCAGTAGTGTCTGGATCACACACCTGAAACAAGCATGCAGCTAATCTTGTCAGATTTTTGTTAGGAACCTCTGATCTGCTGCATGCTTGTTCAGGGTCTATGTCTAAAAGTATTGCAGTGAGTGCATCAGTAGGGTGCCAGGCAACTAGATTTTGTTTATAAGTAGATAAATATGGCACCCTCCATGTCCCTCTCCCTTCAGGTGTGCAAAACTTTCAGCACCCCCTATTGGTGAGTAAATTATCATTAACCAGCTGAGCGGTCTGGACGAGCTCAGCTCGTCCAACACCGCCAGAGGCTGCCGCTCAGGCCCTGCTGGGCCGATTTTCACCAAATAAAAAGCAGCACACGCAGCCGGCACTTTGCCAGCCGCGTGTGCTGCCTGATCGCCGCTGCAGCGCGGCGATCCGCCGCGTGCAGCGGCGAAAGAGGGTCCCCCCAGCCGCCCGAGCCCAGCGTAGCCGGAACAAACAGTTCCGGCCAGCACTAAGGGCTGGATCGGAGGCGGCTGACGTCAGGACGTCGGCTGACGTCCATGACGTCACTCCGCTCGTCGCCATGGCGACGAGGTAAGCGAAACACGGAAGGCCGCTTATTGCGGCCTTCCGTGTTACTTCTGGCCGCCGGAGGCGATCGGAAGAACGCCTCCGGAGCGCCCTCTAGTGGGCTTTCATGCAGCCAACTTTCAGTTGGCTGCATGAAATAGTTTTTTTTTTATTTAAAAAAAACCCTCCCGCAGCCACCCTGGCGATTTAATCAGAACGCCAGGGTGGTTAATGAAAATCTACAAATTATCATATACTATAAAATTGAGGGGAAAAAAGAGAGATGAGTACATAGTTCTGTAGAAGAATCAAAGAATCTGTCAAACTCCTGATTGTTTTCTGTATTATCCTTTGTTAACTGCTAACTGAATGATGCTTTTTTAGGTGTGCAAACAGGAATGACCCCACCATCTCTATTGATGAGAATGGATCATCTCTAAAAGGTCGATTTTCTGTCCAAATATTTCAATTCATTGGAGGCTACAACACTCTTTACTTACATTGTCAAGTGGGCTTGTGCAATAGAGGACTCTCCAACTGTTATGTGGTGAGTTCATTCAAAGCAGCGTTTCCAAACATCAGCATAACATATAACCAACTCTATTGTGGGTAACACTATCTGTAGATTTCTATCTGTAGTAGAACAGCCACTGCAGCTTTAGGAGGGCCCTGGATTATGGGGGCTCAAACCTGCTTATGATTAGAGCTTCCCTCCAGAGCAGGTGTTGTTGTGAATAGGGGATACACTGTTTGGCTTGTTCAGGCTGGGAACACAATAAGCTGCACACACTACGCGTTAATGCGTATAGTGGTCCATGGGACACATTAAAATACCTACGTGTATGCGTTTTTTAAATACGCATTTTTAAAACGCAGTTTTTTCTGCATATTTAAAAAAATGCATAAAACACAAACATAATGAAAGACAATGGTGATGCAATGTATTGCATTATGTATGAGTGTTATATACATTTTTGTAAAAAAAAAATGTTTTCTGATGTATTTCCGCTTCCTGTTGACTTCCTAGTGATTTGCATAAAACACATAGAAAAATGCATAAAAATGCATACAAAACGCACAAAAAATGCATGTGTGGGAAGGAAATGAAAACGCACAGGAAACACACATAAAATGCAATAAAACGCACAAACGCACATGACAGAAAATGTGACCTTTCACGCACTGCCAGTGTGCACCCAGCCTTACAGCATTTCTAGCAGATTGGACATGGGAGAAATAAGTGCAAATTGGGGAGGGGCAACATTTCCAGTTGTGCCCCTGATTGTCTGAAATAGCCATTGGCACCTACAGTATTTGTATTAGGAGGAAAACTCCATATTAGTGTATAAATGGCTCTCAGTCAATCACTTATGCAAAAAAAATGTATTCAGGTCAGTTTGTATTTGAGTTATAATTTTTTCATCTGAACATTTGCTATAATAGATTAACTGTGATAAGTTCCAGTACCTACTGGAAAGCAACGTATGGGAACTCTGGGATGTTTTTGAAATGTAGGTTTTAATGCAGATTCTTCATCATGTCTACTGTTATCATATACGGTAAAAAATTGGAAAAAAAAAAAAGAAATGAGTGTATAGTTTTTTAAGAAGAAACTACCACAACGATTCTTCACAGACTGGTGAATGGGAACATGTGTTCCTAAAGCCAACGAAAGTTGCTGGCATGGGGGAATGGAAGTTTGTGCAGGACCGGCGTGGGGCAGGATGGCTGCTGGGGGCTTGGGGAAGCCCCAGGTAAGTGAAACTGTTTTTTAAAGGAATTTACAGTTCTGCTTTGATGAAGTGGGTGCAAGATATTCTGGTATCAGCATGGAGATTTTAGGGTTGAAGCAGGGGAATTGTGGGAGTGAGATCTGGTACTTAATCTCCCTCTGGTCCCACCCATATTTAAAAGAGGATCAAACCAAGGTTGGTGTGAGAAGGAGAGAGACATTTCACTTAGAGTGGACTCACACGACTTTTGAAGGTGAAGAACTTTTTACTTAAAAATAAACGGGGTTTTGGGCGTGCAAATTACGTATTTAAGCTAAGTAGGAGGAGGAGAGAGATAAAGTTTAAAAAGTGTTCTGGTATTTAGCATTATAATTGATCATTAAAATGTTCAGAGTCCGTTCCTACATTGTAATCAAAATGTTTCATTTTTATACCAGAGCTGCCCCGCAGGGAGAGCTTTAGCTGATTCAAGTGACAACTTAACTGTGGAAAATTTCAGCTTTGGACCCATTCAGCGGACTGGTAAAAAAACATTACTTAAATACATGTAGTTTTGTTTTCATGGAGACTACAGTTTAAAACTTTTTTAAATGTTTAATTAATTTGGTTATTTGAGCTTTTAGTAATGTTCCTGTTAAAAATGACCTGATAGCAAGTGACAATAATTTGATATGAGAGAAATACTTAAATATGAAAGAAATACTTAATTAAATGTAATTTACCGGCGCACATTTAAATGTATACTATTTTCCTTTGACCATTTAAAATCGATTTTCTCAAAAAAGGTCTTTTTGACCTTGTTCCCACTGTTCTACTTACCATATCCTGCAAAATTGGTGTTTCTAGCATGTAAGGGGGCTTTACTATTAACCGCTAAAGTCGGCAGGTTTTCAGGTTATTATAATCACAGCCATGATCACAGCTAAATCTGTGATCACGACCCTGATTTGAACCACGATCCTGAGTGCATTCGGAACTGAATCCGTGATCGAGAGGCGATTACAAATTCAGAATCCGACCTTGCGATCAGGAAAATCAGCTTGAGATCACAAGTTACCCGTGATCACGAGGCCGTGGAGAGCAACACTGGTCATATTAAGATTACAAAAATCTGCCTCGATGTAATGATCTGCTCTGCTGTCTGCACAGGCAGGAAGCTTTTTGACCAGTTTTCAGGTCTGAATGCTGCAGGTCCCTGGAAAGGAGACCTGTCTTCACTCTGCAACTTTCAGAGTTGCTGTTCTGTTGAGCGATTTGCATCCACTTGTCATGCAAATTCCTTAGCTGCTTCCTTTGAAGGCTTGCAGTATAAATACCATTTCCTCCCAGAATTCCCTGCTGGTCATAAAGGTTTGGTCCTGCTAGACTTACCTGGAGTCTCAGCCCTCTGCTAATGGTTTGCTAACATTATCTTAGAGTAGTTATCCTTGGAAGTGCACTAGAATTCCTTCTAGCATAGTGAGGTCGTTTATTATCTGTCTTGCCTTGTTCTGTATTATCTGTTGCGATTGTTCTGTTGCCAGCGGCGGTCGACAGGAAATCGCTCTCTCTGTTTTGATCGCATTTGCCCTAGCGTTAGAGGCAGTGGATCTCGCTGTATTCTGTCTTAGGAGTGTAAGCCAGAGCAGCGGTTGCTACTGGTTGCTCCATCTATCTGTTTGTCTGGATTGCAGCTGCCCTAGCGGTAGAGGCGGTGATTCCTTCTGTACTCTGTCTAGGAGTGTAGCCAGAGCTGTGGTTGCTACTGGTTACTCCTTCTGTCTGTCTTGTCTGGAACGAATGCTTGCTGTTGTCTCGGTGAGGTAACCGACTAGCAAGCGTTTGCGTTCTCTATTTTGTTTTCGTGTTTCATTGGTTAATCAGGGTTGGTACGCTTTGTCACTGTTGCACTTAAAGTGCGGTGACCGTGAAGTGCACGCGCTTTGTTGCTATTGCGCTTAATGTGTGGTGACCACGTGTAAAAATCAAGCACCTCATCCCCCCAGAAGATCTGCCAACCTTAGTCCACGCCTTCATCACATCCCGACTGGACTACTGCAATGCTCTCTACACTGGCCTTCCAAAAAAGGCCTTGTACCGTCTACAGCTGATACAGAATACTGCTGCCAGACTGCTAACCAACCAACCCCATCACTGCCACATAACGCCAGTCCTGCACTCCCTTCACTGGCTACCTATAGAGTGGAAGGTCCTATTCAAGATCGGCCTACTGACATTTAAATCCCTGAATAATCTAGGCCCTGGATACATGAAAGATATGTTGCAGCTACGTAGCAATCCCCGCATTCTCAGATCAACAGGTTCTAATAATCTAGTCATACCCAGAGTCCACTTGGAAACGTTTGGTCCCAGAGCCTTCTGTCATGCTGCCCCTACGTTTTGGAACTCCTTACCTCAACAGATCAGGACAGCTCCATCCCTGGACGTGTTTAAATCCAGACTTAAAACCTACCTGTTCAGTTTGGCATTTGCAGAAATATAACTTTTGTTGTGTGAATACTTCATCCTACTAATTACTGAATCTGAGAGAGCCTAAGCGCTTTGAGTCCTATGGGAGAAAAGCGCTATAGAAATGTTATTGTATTGTATTGTATTGTAGTTAGTCCTGTCTGCTCCGTTGTGTTGGATTACAGTTTTTCGGTTCTGTCTTTATTCTTCCTCTGCTCTGTCTTACTCAGTCTTGTGTCGCTTTTAGCAATCGCCATTCTTGCGATTGGGTTCCCACTTGGTCTTCGCTGTTGTGTGTTCACCGTCACCAGGTGGCGACTAGATTGGTGGACATACATACATTCTCACTCTCTCTCTCTCTCTCTAGGGGCTTTTCTATCTGACATCTGTGGCAGTGCAGAGGGTTTATTCCTCTGCACTCCACAGCTCCATCTGCCGGTGGGAATTCCTCTCTACAGGTGCATTGCACCAAAGCTGGGTTCTGTTTTTTAAATGCTTGTGGAGGATTTCCGCAGTGTCAGCGCACATCTTGTGCGCTGACCACAGAGATAATTCCCCATTCATTACACTCGGGTTCTCTTTAAAGGAGGTCTTAAGGGTAGAAAAAAAATGAGATTTTCTTACCAAGGGCTTCTTCCAGGCCCCTCAAGTCCTTCAGATCCGTTGCTGCCCTCTCATTGTACTGCATTGTACCACACTCACCAAATGCATTTTCCTGGTCATGATCATCTCCTAAATCATGCTTCAATGGCCATCAGCGTCCCTCACATGTGCAGAGCATAAACCTTGTAACTGCACATGTGCAGAACACTCCCAGCTATGGGAGCATGATCGGGGAGCTGAGTTTGCACATGCACAGTAGCTAGAGAGTTAGTTGGGGGCACAGCGGCACAACAGCACAACAGTGAGGATTAGGAGGACAGTGAGGGACCTGATAGACTGCAAGGGAAGGGAAGAAGCCTCATGTAACTAAATCTCAACATTTTCCAAACTTACTGAGCTAATTATTTTAAATATGGTGATGGTGATGATGATGATTGTTGTTGTTTATTTCCCTTTAATAATATATTGCCAATTTTTTTTTTCAGACATCCCAGCTGGAGGTAAGAGAATTTCAGTTATTCACATATTCAGGCTATTACGTATTTGTTTTATGTAAAGGCTTTGATTGGCCTTACGCCTATTTTTTTTTTAAGTTTTCAAAATAAATAATATTTTTAGTATTTTTCAGGACAATTTCCATGTAAAACGCAAATTTATGATTTTGTGTAACCTTATCCTTTTCAGGACCCTATGCTTACACCCCCCTAGTGACCAGGCTACTTTTTACAATTCAGGCCACTGCAGCTTTAAGGCCTCGCTGCAGGGTCGTACAACTCAATACACAAGTGATTTCCCCCCCCCCTTTTCTGCCCACCAACAGAGATTTCTGTTGGTGGGCTCTGGTCCCTCCCACTGTGTTTGTTTTTTATATATTCATATGTGGTTTTTTTTAAAATAAATATTGCCATTTTTTATTTATTTTTATTAAACCCCTAAACCCCATAGACATCAGTCTATGAGAGCCGATAGATTTCTGAGTCTCCCAGGGCGATAGCTGAGCGTCACAGTTGTCCTCAGTACATCGCAGCCATAGATCACAGGTTTTACAATGTAAAAAGATTGTCGCTGGGAAACTAATCATGGTGCGGTGCTCATTCAAGTGGAGATACGTGAGCATCAGTGCGCGTGATCTCCGGCAAAACCCCGCCACAGGACTTGACGTCAATTGACGTTAGGTGGTACTGGAGCTGCCGCCGCATTGTGAGGCGGCACGGGGTTAATTTCATGTAATTTTAACATTACAAAACACAAAGATTTAACCACTTTATCCTCCTGGACGTAGAGCTACATTCAGGAGGCCATGTGCTCTCCCGCGCACTCCCGCGGCCGATTGCGCGCATGCACGTTTGCTTCTGGCCGTGGATCGTTAGCCTAGGAATCAATGAATCGGGCCATGATGCTCGATCACTGATTCCTCTCCCCCGCAGAAAAAGCGACAGATTCTCTAGGAAGCCTTGCTTTTTCTGCCTCCTACGTTCCCCTACTACCTTCTAAGCGTACATGTTACGCTTAGAGAGATGTCATGTAAAAAAACCTAAGGTTGCCATCTTGTGGCCAAAAAAACATTACAAAATTACATAAAAAAATAAACATATGTTTACATTAAAAAAATTACTATTTACATCCCACCCTCCCAAAAATACCCAAATAAAATGTTTAATAATAAAAAAAAATAAAAAAAATTACAATAAAAAAAACACATAAATATTTACATAAGGGTCTAAACTTTTTAAATATCTATGTAAAGATGAAATATTTCTATTTTTTTATAAGCTCGTAAATAGTGATGGATGCAAAACGGAAAAAATGCACTTTATTTTCCAAATAAAATATTGTCGCCATACATTGTGATAGGGACATAATTTAAATGGTGTAAAAACCGGGACAAATGGGCAAATACAATACGTGGATTTTAATTATGGAGGCATGTATTATTTTAAAACTAAAATGGCCAAAAACGGATAAATAATGATTTTTTTTTTCCGTTTTTTTCTTATTCTTACTGTTAAAATGCATTTACGGTAAGGTAGCTCTTAGCAAACTGTATCACCCAAAATTGTCGCCATACATTGTGATAGGGACATAATTTAAATGGTGTAAAAACCGGGACAAATGTGCAAATACAATACGTGGATTTAAATTATGGAGGCATGTATTATTTTAAAACTATAATGGCCGAAAACGGAGAAATAATGAATTTTTTCAGTTTTTTTCTTATTCTTACTGTTAAAATGCATTTACGGTAATGTAGCTCTTAGCAAAATGTACCACCCAAAGAATGCCTAATTGGTGGTGGAAAAAAAACAAAATAAGTAGTGATAAAGTTATAGGCTAATGAATGGAAGGTGAACATTACTCGGATGCATAAAGTGAAAACGACTGAGGGCTGATGTGGTTAACATGAAATTAAGACACAAGATTATGAATTATGAATTTATCGCACTAACATGATGTGACTATATGTTAATGGATCGCACACACCAACTGCATTGCGGCAAAACGCTATATGGTGACCCAACGCAGAGCATGCCATGTGTAAACTGAGAAGTGGATGCATTTACAGTAGCAATGAGGCATACTTACATTGTACTGTATGCCTCGCAGTATGGCTGTACCATAGTGGTAACGTGCGGTGAGTCTTTACGGCAAATGTTATGGCCCCAAACCTCTACTGGTCTACTTTGGTGGGTCTTTATAACTTAAGTTTTATTTTGTTGTTTTGATTAATATTCAACATTTATATAACCGTGACTAACAGAATATCCATTTGAAAATTACATCAAAAGCTAAAAATGTAACTATATATTCCTTTGCTTTCTTTAGGTGTCTTGTCTTCAGGAGGTAAGAGAAAATTAACAATCATTTGTTTTTGTTCAGGATTTTTGAAGCTATTACCCATAAACCCATACCCTGGTGATTGTTGTTGTTTTTTCTGTGGTTACTAGTATGATAAGTGTTTTTGGATAAAACTGGAGCACTTTAAGTAAGACTTCTCTGCGGTGTTCCCTATCAGTTCCAAAAGTCCATGTTAGGCCTAGGATCCTCTAGCAGCACTTTTCAAAGCATTTGCGATTTGTAAAGCTCTTGCTCGTTTAATGCTATGTGTGCAATCCCACTTTACAGATGTGAGGGATTAATTTTTTTTTTTGCTTAGTATTACCTTAGCAATAGGTGTGTAGGGTGATCAAAGAACTCCCTGGAAGGAAAAAAAAAGACAGACTACGCAAGCCCCAATGGTGTAGTATGTCACAACAATGAATAAATGATGGTAATAAAAATTATAGTACTCACAAAGGAAGGTTGCAACCAGGCAACCGAGCACTGTAGACAGGTGGAGATGCACAAACCTGACTCCACTCGGATGTCCAGACAGACTGGGCCCAATTGCTCTCTTAGTACAAAAATTCTAGATGTTTTTTTGGGAGTGTTTGAAACACACCTACGGAAATAGAACACCCCTCCAAACAGAGGGTGGGTAACATAAAAAGTGAAAAAATTGTAACAAACTTTAATGTGCACTGGCAACCCATTTTGTAGGTGTATGCCCACTTCCTCAGGCCTCATACAGTGTCAAAGTTGTATCAAGCTAAATCAAAAGGTGCTTCGGTGTGAGTTGTTTGTTATACAATTTTTTCTTCATTAAGGTAAGCCACCTCCCCTTTTTCAGTTTAGCGGTTTTTAATGCACTTTTATCATACCTTGGGCTCCTCTCCTCTTTTCCTATTTGTATTACATGAGAAATAGCTTTTCAAATCACAAGCACTTAAAAAAGTGCTTCTTGTTGGTTCCAGACCTGAGGGCTGGTTTACAAAACGAGTGCTTTTTAGGAATTTTTAAAGCGCCCATGACTCAAAAAGCACTTGACTAATGTTAGCCTATGGGCTCAGACACACTATAAGCACTGTGGGCAAACCCTCATAGGGCTATAAACCCTTTCATGGCATAGACAACACCCTCCGGCCTTCCCCTGACCCCGCCACTGCTTCACCTCATCCCCTCCTCCAAAAATCCTCCTGTGCTCGATTTCCCGGCAGTATACTTTGCACCGCAGATCAGTGATGATAAGCAATGAAGGCAGCTAGTGTGTTGCTCAGTAACACTGACACCACATACAGGAAGTAAACAGATCAAGTCACTTCCTGTATGTGTCTGGCATTACCGAGCAACACAGTAGCTGCCTTCCCTGCAGGTCATCGCTGATCTGAAGTGTGAAATATGCCGCCTGGAAGTGGAGCAGGGGTATTCAGACATTCTGGAGTAGGGGACAGGGAGGTAGCAGAGGGGGTTGGGTTCTGACTATATACACGGGCTATATACAGGGGGATTTAACTATACACACTGGCTATAGGCACTGGCTATACACAGAGGGGATTGGACTATATACACTGGCTATATACAAGAGGAACTAACTATATACACTGACTATATACAGGGGGATCTGACTATATACACTGACTATATACAGGGGGATCTGACTATATACACTAGCTATATACAGGGGGGTCTGACTATACACACTAGCTATATACAGAGGGGATTGTATTATTTTCACTGGCTATATGCAAGAGGAACTAACTATATACACTGGCTATATACAGGGGGATCTGACTATATACACTAGCTATATACAGGGGGGTCTGATTATATACACTGGCTATATACAGGGGGATATGACTATATACACTAGCTATATACAGGGGGGTCTGATTATATACACTGGCTATATACAGGGGGATCTGACTATACACACTAGCTATATACAGGGGGGTCTGATTATATACACTGGCTATATACAGGGGGATATGACTATATACACTAGCTATATACTGGGGGATCTGCCTATATATACTGGCTATATACTAAAGGGGGGTCTGGCTATATACACTGAAGGGGGATCTGGCTATACACACTGGCTATATATTACAGGTAGATCTAGCTAATATATTGTAATTGGGGATCATGTTGGTTACGTTTTCTAAACGGGGGGCTATGTAGCCACCTATACTATAAATGGGGGGGGGGGTCATCTGGCTACCTGAGCTAAAATGGGATGATCTGGCTACCTAATCGCTGCCTGCCGCATTATATACACTGCACATTATGGCTATATTGTGCTACCTATACTGGGGGCATCTATTCCAGGCTGCTTTTACTGGAGGGAACTATTCCAGGCTACCTATACTGGGGGCACCTATACTTGTCATTACCTGCCATGACGTGCTTAGCATGCCACACTTACTCCTTTCCTTTTTTGGGGGTGGGGGGTTCATTTAATATTCAGCACCGGGTGTTAAATGTCCCAGATACACTGGTGAGTCCCCACCCTTAAAATGTAACTGAGTGGAAGGAGGAAAGGCCCAGGCTGCCAGGGGCCAAAAGAAAAAGTCACATGACCACAGGTGTTAAAAGGAAGAAAAGGATACTGTATCTAGCACATCTCCAAAATCATATTTTGTTATGGGGAGTGGATTTATGATATTTTCTTTTTAATTTAAATGATGCCTTTATTTATTCAGCCACTTTCAATGATTATTGCATATACAGTATGATTGCATTATATATTATTTATACATTCAAACCAAAGTCCAGTAATTATTTATAACGTTTTACATATATATATATCTTTTTTTTTTTTCAGGAGTGACTCTTCCACTGACAAAACTCATTGCCCTATTTGTGCTTTTATTCCTGGCTTTGCAACTTGATGCAAATGTTGCCGGTTTATTGGGCTAACATTACAGGCCGTTTTGGGTGTGATATAATAGTGTGATATAAAGGTGTGATAAAGGTGATGGGTTGCACATGTAACTTCTGTTTGTTTCTAAAATACTGTATATGCTCATATCTATGTGTTATTTCATAGCAAAAGTGACAGTGACAATTCATCAGAATAAGGGCGGGACACCTAGAGTGCTTCTGAGCACTTTTTAAAACATCAGCGCTTTCAAGCGCTTAGCTAATGTTTCTCTATAGGATGGATCACACCAGAGTGATGTGATTTTTACCAAAATGCAAACGCGGGTCCTGCATCATTTCTGAGGCAATTAAGGGCTTGATTCACTAACCAGCGCTAAGCCGGTTAGTGTGCCTTATCTGAGGTTAGTGTGCCTTATCTGAGATTAGTGTGCCTTATCTGAGGTTTGTGTGCCTTATCTGAGTTAGTGTGCCTTATCTGAGTTAGTGTGCCTTATCTGAGTTAGTGTGCCTTATCTGAGGTTAGTGTGCCTTATCTGAGATTAGTGTGCCTTATTTGAGGTTCGTGTGCCTTATCTGAGTTAGTGTGCCTTATCTGAGGTTAGTGTGCCTTATCTGAGGTTAGTGTGCCTTATCTGAGTTAGTGTGCCTTATCTGAGTTAGTGTGCCTTATCTGAGTTAGTGTGCCTTATCTGAGTTAGTGTGCCTTATCTGAGTTAGTGTGCCTTATCTGAGTTAGTGTGCCTTATCTGAGGTTAGTGTGCCTTATCTGAGTTAGTGTGCCTTATCTGAGTTAGTGTGCCTTATCTGAGTTAGTGTGCCTTATCTGAGTTAGTGTGCCTTATCTGAGGTTAGTGTGCATTATCTGAGTTAGTGTGCCTTATCTGAGGTTAGTGTGCCGTATCTGAGGTTAGTGTTTCTTATCTGAGGTTAGTGTCCCTTATCTGAGGTTAGTGTGCCTTATCTGAACTTAGTGCCCCTTAAGTAGCTTTGTGCACACTAAAAGATGCACAAAGCTACATTGCGCACTACATGAGAACATCGCACCCGCTATACTGTACATGATGCGACATTAAGGTCGCATAGGATGCGACCTAAATGGCGCATCAATGCACCGTTATCGTTGTATCCTATGTGACCTTATGGTCACATCATATACAGTATAGCGGCCACACGCAAAGACCGACGCATTACGCTTTGTGCGCTGTGTGCGGTGCAGTGCGCGATGTAGCTTTGTGCATCTTTTAGTGTGCACAAAGCTACTTAAAGGGCACTAAGTTCAGATAAGGCACACTAACCTCAGATAAGGCACACTAACCTTAGATAAGGCACGATCACTCAGATAAGGCATACTAACCTCAGATAAGGTTAGAGCTGTAGTTTGTGCCCACTAAGTAATAAGGCACACTAACCGGCTTAGTGCTGGTTAGTGAATCAAGGCCAAAGCCTCAATGTTAAGTACTGTATAGAAAAGTGGAAAATCACTCTGAAAAGCGCTAGATCAGAGCAATTTTCCGCTTTGGATTTTGGCACAAAACCAGTACAAAACCAGTACACTAGCAGTTATACTGTACCTAAAAAAATTGCTACACAAAAATGCTCCAAACATCGCTAGGTATCAATAGAAAATTGCTATTCTACGTGAAAGTTGAACTTAATAAACAAGTCTCATTTAAATGGAAGCTTTAAGGCCTCTTTCACAGTAGGACATTGCGTTTTGATGCGACGCTAAAGTCGCAACGCAACGCCCCAAAAAAGTTGCAACGCAACTTAATGCCCCGTTATCGTCGCTTACAGTAGAGCATACAAGCAGTGAAAAGTATGCTTCCAAGTCATTACTGAGCATGTGCAAACAGTCTAACACAGCTAATAACGTGTATAACGCACTGCATGCAGCACTTTCTAATAACACTACACGTTACACATAAACGCAACGTGTGCACTGTGAATGTTGCACAGACTTAGTATTGCTTTGCCTTAGTCTGTGTTGGAACATTTTCTAACATGCAACTTTAAAGTTGCACTGTGAAAGAGGCCTAACTGGCAAATAAAAGTTGGTGTACACACCGCTCTACCCACCAATCACTGTGCTGTGCAGGATCAGGTCAGCAAGACTGGCAAATAGTTTCAGAACATAGGGGATTTGGTACACCGGCACAGGATGTGTTAAACATTTTGATTTTTAATATCATGAGTAGATTGTCCAGGTAAGCTCTCATACTACATAGAAGAGGTGATATTGGTCAATAATTGACCAATCAAAATTGGATGTGTGCACGCTTCCTAAAGCATAATACACACTTTCAATTACGATTTTGCAAACACTGACCAATTTTACCACCTTTGTGTAGTGTGAGAGCCAACAGAGTTTGAACACTATGAGCAGATTGTGTAGGTAATCCCTCATACTACATGCAAGTAGTAAAATTGGTGAGGGATTGGCCGATAATCATTTAAAATGTGTACCAGGCTTAAAAGGAACTTAAATAATCTGCCTCAATATGCAGGGAGTACATGGAAATGCTACCATTACTAATATGGGTGGGGCACTGTATTTTAACCCATTAGTGCTAATGGGTAAACAGTAGTGCTAATGGGTAACAGTAAAATTGCTGGGCACCCCCCACACAGGGCATCTGTACACACGGAGTTTACTACATAATTTCTGCCAAAGTCACACTGAAAATGCTATTTTTGATTTTGAGAAAATACTTTCAAAAATACATTGTATTTTTGCAATTGGGTAAAAGAAACCAATTATTTTTTTCTTGATGCGAAAATTCAGAGAAAACTAAAAAAAATCTTTATTTTTAATACAAAATTTCACGAAAAGCACGGATATAGTTTATTTTACAGCAAAAATTTGCAAAAATGTGAAAGACAGCTTAAAAACAGAATGTGGATTTTAAAGAGAACCAGAGATGAAGCACCCTCTTGTATTTTACCTTATAAATCAGTGGGAACATGACAGTAAACACCTAATCTGCTCTTTGTTTCATTGTTCTCTGTTTAATCTGACTGTTTTCACCTCTGATAACAATCCCCGACTGAGCACTCAGTCTAGCTTTGCTACGGAAAGATTATAGCTGAGTCTTTCTTCTCTGGTGTCTTTTCAAGCCCAAGCCTGCCCCCTTGTGGCTCTGCTATAATGTCTCAGCTATAATCATTCCCAGCAAAGCCAGACTGAATGCTCAGTCCGGGATTCTTATCACAGCTGATAACAGACACTTTTAGCAGTGAGGATGAAATAGAGAGCATGGTAAGTGTTTTCTCTAATGTTCTTACTGATCTATATGGTAAAATACACAAGGGTGCTTCGTCTCTGGTTCCCTTTAAACTGCAACTGTGACAGTCTGATGCAATGTTATAAATAAAGCTATGTAACTGAAAATAAAAATATGAGACTCTTTTCAATTGTTCTATTTATTATCCGTACTACACATACAATTCATTATCTAATGATTAATGTATGTTTGCTTCAGATTTGCTTTAACAGCATCATAGCATAAGTAGACTGCATGTAATATATCTTTCAGTGTAGGATTTCTCTCTTGTTGGGGAAGGGAGGCCTCTATAGCAGCTTGTGCAGCTGTCTTCCCCCCACATCTCCTACTCAGATGCAGGAGCTAAAGTACTCTCCCTGGTCTGGACTGTGGCCATTACATGTAGGGCCTCTCCTCTACAGTGTCTCCCTTTAATTCTCCTCTCACCTGAATCACCATCTTCTCTATTGGGTACCTCCCCCACAGATTAGTGCTTGGATGAGAACTAGATGAACTTGCTCAGCCGAAACATCACATCAGCCAAGACACCACCTGACCACAATTTGTCAGACTGCATTGGGGCTCTATCCACCAGAGTGTTGAAGGAGGGTCCATCTTGAAAAGCAATGTGGGCTGTCCTTGCCACATCAGCTTTTGTTATTGTGGGTCTTCACTGGGCTTGCATTTTACCCAGTGACAGCAGAGTGTCAGCAGGTCACCAGAATACCACAAGGAGTTTGGATAGCTGGCAGATGAGCTGTCCAGGGGAATATTTATCAGATGGTGTGCAGGGGTTTTAGAGTCCCATTGCTATTCCATGATCCTACCGACACGCCACTTCAAATAAACATTTAAATTAAACATTCTTCTTAAATGTGGGTAAGTAGCAAAAAATGGCTCAATTAACCTACGTGAATCAACAAAGCCACATTTATACACACTACCAACATTTACATGGAGTAAGACACTCTTTCCACAGAGTTAAAATGAAATAAAAACACAAACATGGAAAAAGTCCTTTAATGTTCTTAACCACTTCACCTCGAAGGGTTTCTCCTCTTTAACAACCAGAGCAATTGTCACCTGTCAGCGCTCCTTCCAGTCATTCGACTATAACTCTATTACTACATATCATAACAAAATAATCTATATCTTGTTTTTTTTTGCCACCAATTAGGCTTTCTTTGAAGGGTACTTTTTGCTAAGAATTATTTTATTCATAAAGTGTTTTAACAGGAAAAATAAGAAAAAAATTGAAACAACATACTACTCAGTTTTTAGCCATTATAGTTTTAAAATAATACGTGCTACTGGAATTTAAACCCACACATTTTATTTGCCCATTTGTCCCAGTTATTGCATCTTTTAACATTTTCCCTAGTACAATGTATGGTGCAAATATTTTATTTGGAAATAAAGGAGTATTTTTTTAGTTTTGCATCCACCCATAATTAAAAGCCCATAATCTATAAGGTAATAGTAATATACTGTCTTGACATACATATTAAAAAAGTTCAGTCCCTAAGGTAACTATTTAAGGTTTTTTTTTTATTTGTAATTTTTTTTTCAAAAAAAAATTTCTGCCAATTATTGGGGTGTGTGGGAGGCCAGGGGTTAACTTAAAATGTAAGATAAGGTCAAAATAGGGCTTTTATTGAAAAAAATATAGATGTAATTTTACTATTTGGCCACAAGATGTCCTCGTGGCTGACTTCCTTATGCATAGTATCACTACGCAATCAGGAAGCAATGAGTGGATGGTCTTTATGAATGGCAGTGACATCTCATAGACAGCTGCGGTCATTCACACAGGGACTTAGATCAATGAATCAGAACTGTGTTCCCATTCATTGATCTAGCAGCTAACAATTGGCGGCGGTAACAAGCGTGGGGGGCACGAGGGGAGCGAGCAGGAATGCGCGCGGGGAGGGATGTAGTAGCTATGTCCCTGCACGGAGTTATGACAATTTGCAGGGACGTAGTTACTCGCCTCAGGGGAGGCAAAGTGGTTATTTAACCACTAGCTGCATTGCTTGGTATGTATTTGGTTGTTGCTGTGTCCACCCACTTTTTTAGCCTTGACACACAGTCAGTCAATGACCAAGTTTGTGAGGTTTGGGGTCCTTGGCATCAATATTGGGAGAATGGAAGAAGTATATATTTTGCCATCAAAATATATTTTGCCATCAAGATTGAAATCAATCAAACAAATTTGATTGGCTGTTTGTTGCTCTGCCACATTTTGTAAATTTGAACCTCAGTAACCAGCAGATGTTTAACTGTTTTACTATGTAACTAAGAGCAGGGTTTTACTACATAAATCATTTTGGAATTATATATATATATATATATATATATATATATATATATATATATATATATATATATATATATATATATATATATATGAGACACAGACAAGATGTATTCTCTGTGGCAGAAGAGTGCTGAGAAAATCATGAGGTGACGGATCATGGTTGCTGATCCACTAACGTTTACTCCTTACATCCTCTTAGCATCTTTGTGGCAGTTTTAAAAGTTAAGAATGCAGCAAACTGGAAAAATGTTAAAAAATAATGTCGCTACTAACATCTGGTTACAGGAAAGTTTGTGTGACAAAAAACCACTGCTGGAGAGATAAAAATGAGAAGCAAAGGCTACCATCCTCTGATGTTAAATGTTCCTGCAGCTAGGTGGAATTTTTCAGGACAGCCTCATGGCAAAATAATTGCAAACCATGTGTAAAGCATACTGTTGCCAATGTTGCAAAACACATGCATATATAGATATTTTTTTTTTTTTTTTGAAAAAAAAGAAAAATGCAAAAGAAAAAAGAAAAAGACTTCTGCAGCATGCATCTATATTTATAATAATTTTGATATAAAAGTTCCCTTTAACCACTTCATTTTATATATGCTAAACTCTAACTGGACGTGTATTTGCATCTAGTGTTACTGCAGCTAGGTGCGTATGCCCCATTTATTTCCAGTGGCTTTTATGAGTCAGCGATTGCTGATGGGGTGGGTTTTATTTATTGTAGCATTGCGCACACGCCCGCCCGGCTCACTGGCCCCATCCTCCTGTCTCAACGGCTGCCTGGGTCCGTGCTGTGCACATGCAAAATAGCAAAAAGCATGGACCCAAGGACACAGAGACAGGAGTATGTAGGGACACTTGAGTTTTATTATAGAGGATATTTATCATGCTACAAAAGAAGTAAAGAAGAAATCACAGAAGTAAAATCTGGTAATTTACAGCTTATTACTACATGAACAATCAGTCTCTTTTACTTTCTTTCTTTTTTTTTATAGACTTTACTTTATTAGACTTACTAGGTGTCCCGGTGTCCAGTTTCCATCCATAGCCCCACCCTCTGATGGAAGAGGTCATAGGTGCTTCTTTTAAACTAATCAGAGAAGCCCCTGTGACCTTTCCTTCAAAGAGGGTGGGCTATGGTTGGAAGCCAGATATCGGGACATTCGGTCAGTATAATTAACTTTATTTAAAGATCAAAAGGGACTGCTCCCAAATCACTACAAAATTGCTTTGAAAAGTGATTTTGATGCAATTTTATATATTGCATTGAACAATGCACAAATGAGCCCAAAATGCTGCATGTTCTGCAATTGCAATTTACCCTGGTGGCTGGATAGTGTAATGGTTAAGGGCTCTGCCTTTGACACAGAAGACCTGGGTTCGAATCTTGGCTCTGCCTGTTTAGTAAGCCAGCACCTATTCAGTAGGAGACCTTGGGCAAGTCTCCCTAACACTGCTACTGCCTATAGAGCGCGTCCTAGTGGCTGCAGCTCTGGCGCTTTGAGTCCACCAGGAGAAAAGCGTGATATAAATGTTCTGTGTTTGTTTAATCACACTAGTGGATTGCCCACCATTTAAATACATTGTCAAAGCATTTTTTGTAATCACCCATTATTTGTGACAATACAAAAACACTGACAAAATCACTCTAGTGGGTCCTAGCACTTAAAGAAGATTCTAGGTCATAGTGTTTTATAGTCATTTCAACTTCATGTGTTAAATTCTTGTAATTTGTAAAGACTTTTTGTAATGAGTTTCCTCAAAGCTGCCTTCATCTCCTTGTTCCTCAGGCTGTAGACAAAAGGATTAATAACAGGTATAACAAGGCAATAGAAAAGAGATATCATTCTGTCATTCTTGTCAGATCTAGAAGTACCCAGCCTCAGGTACATGGACATTGCGGTCCCATAGTAAAGAATGACGGACACCAGGTGTGAGCTGCAGGTTGACAAAGCTTTTTGACGACTCTCTGATGATCGCATAGCCAGGATAGAAATCAGGATTTTTATGTACGAGCATAGAATAAGCAGAAATGGTAGAGCAGCTCCAAACACACAAGAAAGAAAGACAATAAGCACATAGAGGAAGGTGTTGAAACATGCTAAGCTGAGTAAAGGAGGGATATCACAGAAAAAGTGGGCAATCAGATTAGGTCCACAATAAGGCAAGCTGAAGATCATGCTGTTGTTCACTAAAGACACAAAAGACCCAATAACCAGTGAACTGACTGTCAGCTGGTAACACGTTTTGCTCATGACTGATGCATACTGTAAAGGGTAACAAATAGCCAAATATCGGTCAAGTGCCATAACTGCAAGAAAAACACACTCTGAGACACCATTAACAAAAAATATGAACATCTGAAACCTACAAGCTAAGAAGGAAATTGTTTTTTTCTCAGACAAGACATTTTCCAGGACCTTGGGGACAGTGATTGTGATGGAACAGATTTCATGGAAGGACAGGTTTCTAAGAAAAAAGTACATGGGGGTGTTGAGAACAGGTTCAAGGGACACAGTCAGCACTATAAGTCCGTTTCCAACCACGGTGAGGATATAAGCTAGCAGAAATATCATGAACAGCACAACCTGCAGTGAAGGTGACACATCCGAGAAGCCTAGGAGGACAAATTCTGTAATATTGGTGTACATCACTTTTCCCATGACTGCGAATATTTTACTTCAACCACAATTAGCAGTCATCATTTATTGTATTCATTTTAGCTCTATTGAAGGAAATCATTTTATGCATACTTTTTGGAATGTAAAGTTTTATAAGGTAGTATATTAAGAAAACAATCATGTTCTTAAATAGTTTTTTCAAGAAAACAGACAGGTAATAATAATAATAATAATAATAATAATAATAATAATCCCAGTGATGATTCTAACAAGAACGGGTTCTACGGGTTCTACATCAACTCAACACTACCCTAATCCTTTCTGCCAATAACTTCTTGATGCACCCCCTCCTTTTGTGTCACCAGCCCCTCCCTCTAGATTGTAAGCCTTTAGCAGGGCCCTCTTCCCTTGTGTATCATACTTGACTATGTGCACTTTACCCAGAATTTGGAACTGGTAATTTTTTACCACTACCATTCCAGTTTATGATCTGGCATTGTACTATTATCTGCATTGTGTTGCGTATCTTATTGCTATTACCTGTATTGTTGTATCTATGGACTGTTACCTGTATTGTTCTGTCAACCCTGTTATGATTGTCTGTAATCCTATTTATTGTACAGCGCTGCGTAATATGTTGGCGCTATATAAATCTAATAAATAATAATAATAATAATGATACAATATAGTTAAGAAGAACCCATTTTAAAAAAAAAATATTTCACTATAAATATATGCAGCTTTCTATATCCCCACAAAAATATACAAAAATATTTGCAGTTGTTAGGATCTGTAATATTTATACTACTCACATTTTGTAAGTTGCAGTGCTCTGAGGATGAGATACCGTAAGTAAAATTAAGTAAATGCTTCAGCTGCTAAACATTACAATACTGGAACTTTTTTTCTTTTTCTTTGTACAAGAGCATCAGTACATAAAAGTTATATGCCTACTATTTTTTCAGACGGGTAACAAAGTTGCAATCAGTAATCATCTATGATATTTTGAATTAGAAATTTTTTTCTTTTCAACGTTTCTTAAAACATATGTTTCCTTAACCAATGGGCACTTTTTTAAGAGTTGTGTAAATTTAATGTTCACTTTTCATATAAACTGACTAGATATATACATCTGCATCAGGGGCGTAACTAGAAATCACTGGGCCCCCCTGCGAAACTTTGGAGGAGCCTTCTCCCCCCCCCCCCTTGCTTTCTGCACAGGTATATTGAGAACCAATGTTATTCAATAGGCTAGTGCACACTTACATGCAGGGGCGTTTCTAGGGTCCTTGGAGACCGGGGGCACCTGTGGGCACCAGGTGGGGAGGAATGGGCGTGGCCATGAGGTGAGTGGGCGTGGCTATGGGTGGGGCCAAATGTACATGAACTTAGCAGCGGTGTAAGCTACAGATAATGGGCCTGCCCATCGAAATATTGGATGGAGCCCCCTGTCCTTTATTTAGATAATTTACAATCAGTATAGGCATAGATCAAAGACGTATACGCTCATACAATTTTGATTGGTCAATCACTGACCCCCAATTTTACCACCCCCATGCAGTAAGTGGGCCAACAGACAATAAATTTTATGAACAGAGATAAAATTGGCTAATCAAAATTGTATGTGTGTACCAGGCTTTACAGCTAATACTGTACATACTGAAAGTAGCAGGGATCAGCATACAATATAGCTGGTTTACAATCAGTAAAGGTACAGAGTAACACCTTCCACTGTACACACTGGAGGTAAATCAGCACACAGTGCAGGCACTAGAGAACAGCGTATACTGTACATAATGTAGGCAGCAGAATTCAGCACACTGCAGCTAGCGTGCCAAAAATATGAGGATCACGTTGTGCGGCGTGCTTATCGCGCCGCACCAAAAAATGGGTGGGCCATGGACCAGAATATAGGTGTGCTAACGGGTGGAGACAAATTTACATGAACCTAGCAATGGTGGGACATTAGATTATGACAGTGGAGCCGAACATTTTGGAGGCCGAGTGCCCAAACTGCAACGCAAAAGTCACTTATCTATCGCAAAGTGGCAACAGCAATTTAAACTAAATACTGTACAAACGTTTTAACTCATACATGAACATTATGGAAAATCCAAGTTGAAAATAAACTGTGAAGGTAAACAATTTCATCCATCCTACGCCTGAAAAATGTATTCAATTTTTTAGAACCTCCCAGTTTTATTTTCTGTTTTAAAAAGCTAAAAAAGTAGGTTTAATGCTATTGTCTCATATAATAAGGATTCAGCTTTTCCCATAGTCTCGCAGTTAGCAATCATGTGACCCCCAACAAGACAAATTCAGCAATCATGAGGCACCCAACAAATCATGAGGCCCCCAACAAGACAAATTCAGCAATCATGAGGCCTCCAACAAATCATGAGGCCCCCAACAAGACAAATTCAGCAATCATGAGGCCTCCAACAAATCATAAGGCTCCCAACAAGACAAATTCAGCAGTCATGAGGCACATAAATAGACAGCATTTCACATAAATAGGCAGAATGCCCCCTTAACATGGTAGCCCCCCAAGTTAGGTAGTGAGTGACAGGGACCCCCAGGTTAGCTAGTGAGTGACAGGTGCCTCCAGTTAGGTAGTGAGTGACAGGGAGCCCGATAGTGAGTGACAGGGAGCCCCTTTAGGTAGTGAGTGAGTGCCAGGGAGCCCCTTTAGGCAGTGAGTGAGTGCCAGGGAGCCTCTTTAGGCAGTGAGTGAGTGCCAGTGAGCCCCTTTAGGCAGTGAGTGAGTGCCAGGGAGCCCCTTTAGGTAGTGAGTGAGTGACAGGGAGGCCCTTTAGGTAGTGAGTGAGTGACAGGGAGCCCCATTAGGGAGTGAGTGAGTGACAGGGAGTCTCTTTAGGTAGTAAGTGAGTGACAGGGAGTCCCTTTAGGTAGTGAGTGAGTCACAGGGAGCCCCTTTAGGCAGTGAGTGAGTGCCAGGGAGCCCCATTAGGCAGTGAGTGAGTGACAGGGAGCCCCATTAGGGAGTGAGTGAGTGCCAGGGAGCCCCTTTAGGCAGTGAGTGAGTGCCAGGGAGCCCCTTTAGGTAGTGAGTGAGTGACAGGGAGCCCCATTAGGCAGTGAGTGAGTGACAGGGAGCCCCATTAGGTAGTGAGTGAGTGCCAGGGAGCCCCTTTAGGTAGTGAGTGAGTGACAGGGAGCCCCATTAGGGAGTGAGTGAGTGAGTGCCAGGGAGCCCCTTTAGGTAGTGAGTGAGTGCCAGGGAGCCCCTTTAGGTAGTGAGTGAGTGACAGGGAGCCCATTAGGTAGTGAGTGAGTGACAGGGAGCCCATTAGGTAGTGAGTGAGCGAGTGACAGGGAGCCCCATTAGGGAGTGAGTGACAGGGAGTCCCTTTAGGCAGTGAGTGACAGGGAGCCCCATTAGGCAGTGAGTGACAGGGAGCCCCATTAGGCAGTGAGTGAGTGCCAGGGAGCTCCATTAGGTAGTGAGTGAGTGCCAGGGAGCCCCTTTAGGCAGTGAGTGAGTGACAGGGAGCCCCATTAGGGAGTGAGTGAGTGACAGGGAGCCCCATTAGGGAGTGAGTGAGTGACAGGGAGCCCCTTTAGGTAGTGAGTGAGTGACAGGGAGGCCCCCCTTCTAGCCGCCGCCGCTCCCCCCTTACCTTGCACTGCAGACAGTGCGTCACTCAGACCTCAGGATCAGCGGCGACCTGACCAGTAGTACAAGCGGGCGCCGGACGCACCCGCTCTATATGCGGAAGTGATGTCACTTCCGCATATCAGTGCGGGCGCTGGGTCCTAGCGCCCACATGATTGGTCGCCGGCTCGCCGCCTGATCGAGGTCTGAGTGATGTGGCGGCGGCGGCTGGAGGGAGCCGTTGACAGAGGGGGTGGCGGCTAGGGAAGAGATCCGTGGCACCCCAGGACAGATTGGGGGCACGTGCCCCCCCAAAATAGGGCTAGCGACGCCCCTGCGTACTTGTATTTTCCACATGCAGATAAAAACAGACAGCAGTGAAGCACTGGGAACATTTTCTCTATCAATTACATTAGCTTCTGTGATAAAATGTGCATATTTTCACACATACAGACACACATGGTGTGCAGAAAACGCATGCAGAAAACCGACAGGTGAGTGTGCTCCCAGACTCATCTTATTACACTCACTCTGTCCATCTCTGATGGAGCAGAACTGGCTCTGCAGACTCCTTCACCATCACTACAGTACAGAGCACTTGGGAGGTGGTGGAGAGGCTGGCATTGTACACAAGAGCCTGCTGCACACTGAATAGGGATGGTCTATAAAACTTTGTCTACAAAACTTTGCATGATTCCTTATCAGTGGCTGAGCAGATGCAGTCATTAGAACAACTGTGCAGAAAGCAGCATTTTTTTCTCTCTGTGCCTTAGTTGTCAGTGTCCCCCACAGGGCCCCCTGCAGCTTCTGGGTTCCCCTGCGGCTGCATCCCTTGCAGGGTCTTTTGTTAGACCCTGCAAGGGAAATCTTTAAACTCTCCCTCAAAACCCACCTTTTCCGACAAGCATATTCTCTAGCTTAGGCCATGCACCCATTAAATAACTTAAAGCGGATCCGAGATGAAAAACTAACTATAACAAGTAACTTGTCTATATATCTTATCTAAAGTTTAGATGGTTTAAACAGCAAATCTAGCTGCAAACGGTTTTAATAGAATATGATCATTTATTCCTGTGATACAATGACAGCAGCCATGTTGTTTGTAAACATTACACAGAGGCAGGCTTATCTGTATCTTGAGCCATCAGCCTAATCCCCTCTCCTCCTCCCTCCTCCCCTCTGCCTCTGAAATCAATGACTAGTAACACCTCCCCCTCCTCCTGCCAAGACTGAACTCCCATGAGCCCTTGCTACTGCCAAGACTCTCTGAACCTGTGGGCGGGGTTTACTTAGTTTATAGGAAATTAGAGTATTAAAACAAAAACAAAAAAGTATTTGGCTTGAGGAATGCCCTTTAAACAATAGTAAGGAACACAATTATGCAATGAGTAAAAGTTCACCCCGGATCCACTTTAATTACGCACTGCCTGTACATAAACTGCAGGGGTCAGGAACATTTTTGGCTGAGAGTGCCAAAAAACGCCATATATTATAAAATGTAATTCTGTGAGAGTCGTACAATGTGTTTGAAACTGGGACAGTGCCCATGCACAGCAGAGGGCTCATGTCCCTGTTGCCATGGTGATGTACTGTATATACAGTTGATCCGCCAGGCAGCAGAAGTATCAGACACGTCTTCAGCTTCTCTTGGGTTTTAGCAAAATCAGCAATTTCCCTGAGAGCTAGACATGAAAAATACCGACTAACAACTTGTACAAATAGCTAGCTGACTGGGGTGTTGATTCACTTTGTAGGACGAGATGCCTGCACTATGGCCCAATAGGCTGCCTGTCAAGTGACGGGCAGCCTCTTGGGCCAATCAAAGTGCGGGGATCTCGTCCTACAAAGTCACTGGACCTGACAGGGTCCAGAGTGGGACAATTGGAGCAGCCATTCGTTTTGGAGTAGAGCAAGTAGTAAGTTAGTAGTGTATGCTACAGCAGTAGCGTGCCTACTTTGAACATTTTATTTGCGCTGCCACACTAAGCTGAGCTACTTGAGCAGTGTAGCTTAGTGAATGCCACTGCCCCCCAGACACCGGTAAACATCCGGGAGGTTGACGTACTACTGCACCTCCAGAAGCTCAACACCAGAAAGGCTCCAGGCCCGGACGGCATATCCCCAACCTGCCTGAAGACCTGTGCAAGCCAGCTAGCCCCGATCCTCACTTCAATCTTCAGCAAATCCCTGACAATGTGCAAGGTCCCTTCCTGCTTCAAGAAAGCTAACATCATACCGGTCCCCAAGAAGCCAGGTGTCACAGATCTAAACAACTACAGACCCGTTGCCTTAACTCCAATCATCATGAAAACCTTCGAACAACTGGTTCTCTCTTATCTGAAGGGGCACACCGCCACCAATATGGACCCCCTGCTATTTGCATACAAGGCCAACTGGTCCGTGGAGGATGCTATTAACATCAGTCTAGCTCACATCATGAAACATCTGCATAAACCCAACTCCTACGCCAGAATCCTGCTCCTGGACTTCAGCTCCACTTTTAACACCATTTGTCCGAATATCCTGTACGACAACCTGGTACAAATCGGTGTTGATGGCACTGGTCTCCATTGATGGCACTGAGGTCTCCAGGGTACACAGCGCTCGGTTCCTTGGCACCACCATCACAGACAACCTGAAGTGGGACATGAACTCCTCTGTAACTCAAAAGAAAGCCCAGCAAAGACTGTTCTTTCTCAGGCAGCTGAGGAAGTTTGGCATGTCACAGGAGCTAATGATCAGCTTCTACTCTGCCACCATCGAGTCTGTCCTTTGCTCCTCCATCATCGTCTGGTACTCCGGGGGCCAACGCAAGGGACAAGCAGAAACTCCAGAGGGTAATCAGTGCTGCTGAGAAGATCATAGGGTCACCCCTGCCACCCCTGGACATCCTTCATTCAGCTAGAATGATGAGGTCCAGGGCAAACAGGATCACTTAAGACCCCTCCCACCCGGGCAGTTACTTCTTCGACCCCCTTCCCTTAGGCCACCGCTATAGGTCTATTCTCACCAAAACCACCAGGCATAAAAACACCTTCTTTCCCCAAGCGGTTGTCCTACTCAACTTATGCACTACCAACTGACACCCCCTAATCATCCCAGCAAAAAATTGTCTCTAGCTGGCCGTGCCGCACCACATGCCACCATACAACGTCTGTTCTGATCTACGAGCTGCTGCTGCCCGTCAAATTGACGTCAGGGCACCCCGGGAGCTAAGATCTTTTTGCTCTACCTGCTGTACTGTCTGTAATATTGCTGCTGTGACTGTCTGTGTAGCCATTATCAATGTAGCCATTATCTGTGTAGCCATTATCTGTACCATAACCTGTACTTGTATCTGTACCATCTGTACCTTGTTGATGTTGCATGCCAATTGCCGCGTGTCCACAAAAAATTCTGGGTACGGTGCCCGCCGTACTTGGCGAATAAAGTTGATTCTGATTCTGATTCTGAATCAACCCCTACTGATTTGTCTGTGAGCCAGATGCAGCCATCAAAAGAGCCACATCTCGCTCCCGAGCCATAGGTTCCCTACCCCTGATATACTGTATACTTCCCCACCTCTTGTTTCCACCCCATTCCTTTAGATTGTAAGCTCGCAAGGGCAGGGCTCTCACCCTTTTGTGTCATGGAATGTTATTAATTTAATTGCTTGCACACTGTTAGACGTTTATACATTTTAGTCATCATGTTAAATCAAATTGTAATCAGCAGTTCTGTATTTTGTATCAGTGTTCATATTTGATGTATATCATTGTCTGTATCATTATGTATCCCTTGTTTGTTTTCATAGATTGTACAGCGCCACGGAATATGTTGGCGCTTTATAAATAAAAATAATAATAATAATTGTTACGCCCCTAATCTGCATGTATGAAAAACTGCGCAGTCAAATTCCTTTTAGTGATGATGGGTACTTTTATTTTTCTTGTGTAAATATAATCAATGGAATGTGGGAAATGCAACGTTTTTTAAAGCCTACCTTGTATCTGGGCAATACTGATTCAAAAAATGTTTCTCTTAACTACAATCTTTTTGGGTGGATGTGTCCCTAGTCTTCTTTCTATTTAGTAAAAAGAAAACAAATGTTGTGATTGGTTTTTTTTTCTCCCTTTTTTCCTTTCCTTTTTTAAAATTTTGGATGTACTGGCCAAAGAAAATAGACGAAAGCCTTTAAAAATTGCATATGCCTATATGCAAAAGGTCATTGAACTGTTGTAATAAAAGGATATGGAACTGGAGGCTGAAGGCCCAAGGAGCGATGTCTTTTATCAAAACTTAAGTATGCTTTAGGTAGGAGAATGAGACACTGAGAAGTGTTTTTTCGTAGTTGTAAGAATACATTATGTAGGCCACAAGGCTGAGAAGGGAAGCATTTGGAGGGGTTCTTAAAGTTGTAAGAATAAAGCAGATGCTCCACAGAGCACAGGCAATATCACTGAGGGGGTCCTTGTCATTGTCGTAATAACAGTACATTTGTCAAGCCAATTTGCCACTTACATTCATTAAAACAATCCTCTCAGCTCAGACCTAGGTTTAGAAAGAGTTTAGTAAACATAATATATTGTTCCTTTGATTCATGAGTAGCAATACAGTAAACACAACCACCTTGAGCCATACTGCTATCACAATGCAGAGTGGATTGTTAGTTTGCTGATTACTGCAGGTGATTACTTATCCACAGTTGCAATGCTTCCTGCACCATGCAGCAAATGCCTTATTCAGTCAGTAAATGCAATAAATGTTGTGAATCCTAAAGAAAACCTGAAGTGGACCAGAAAAGTAAAATAAATAAATGAAATACCTAAACCAGCTCTCCTCCCTGATTCAAACAAGCTGCTTCTCACCATCCCACATTGCTCCATCCAGGTATTTTTGTTTCAGAATTGCCACGTAGTGCATGAGAGGACCGGAGCTCCAGGCATACCCAGTAGGTCGTCTTGTGCACTGTTTTATTCTGTGAATGGCAGCTAAGGGACACTCCGAATGCCAGAGTCTGTGTTATGCAGGAATGTAATTCCTGCAAAGGATGCCTATTTCCCTCTTGGGCTACTGACAAACTGTTTGTCAGCTATTTTTTGGGCATGCTTGCTGGTGACTTAAAAGGAATTTTTTTATAAGATGTGAAAATATCACCTAGGAGGAAACATAGGAGAGAAAATGAATTTGATCAGGCCTAATGTGATTTATTTTAATTTGAATACAGAAAAAAAAAATCTCTTTAAAACACTGTCACCCTTCCCTTATTTCCTAACCATGAAGTCATTTCAGAGTAACCAAGCAGCTCGGGGTGACCCAATTTTTTAAAATTTTTGTTAAACAAATTACGACCCTCACATCAGTTGGCAAGCCAGCCTTCTTATAACTTGGCGTTAGTCTGTTACAATATACTGTGGTCCTGTTTCCATATGATCTGAAGACTTCCATTCCAAAAACTGTCCAAAGCCAAATGTGTAACACTCAGTGTAAAAGCAAATAGACAGAGTATTTCTTTAAGCATTGCAACCCTGTAAGTGCCTACAATAACCTTCCGTTTGGTAATAATATTACAAATAATATGTCTTTATTTTACACATTTATTTAGCATTGGTTCAATTTCTGCAGCACTTTAAAGAGTATTTTAAACTACTGGTACTCATATTGTTTAAATAGTTACATTTTGACATGTAGAATAAAAACAAACATGATGAATTAGTAGATTGTCAACTGGAGAATTGTAGCTGCTACAAGTCTCTCATGCATGTTAGCCCTTTGTCAAAATCAGAAGGCAAGAAGTAAAGGGAAAAAAAAACATGCTACATAGTATAAGAAAATGCCATTGGGGATTTTTTTTGTTCTTATGTTTTGTTTTTTAGTAAGTTGGAATTATTTACATTATTTTTTGCATTTGATTTACTGCTTCAACCAGGGAACAAAACATGCCTTTTTAGGCTACTGTACTTGTTGTGTAAATAGGAGTGCTCTACCCTTCTCAAAAGCACCACCACCGTTCACCCATTGTGGGAACCCACTCACCTGATTGTATTGACCACTGCTAGACTGGTCAATAATGGCTCATCCGATCTCTGCAATCACTCCACACTGTTGGATAGGCCAGTAAAAATAGGCAACGCGTTTCACGGGCTCAATCCCGCTTCATCAGGCCAATCAAAAAGGAGCATACAGCTTATCAGCATCAAAAGCACACTGAGCGCCTCTGGCGCTCAGTGTGCTTTTGATGCTGATAAGCTGTATGCTCCTTTTTGATACAGAGGCGCTCAGTGTGGTTTTGATGCTGATAAGCTGTATGCTCCTTTTTGATTGGCCTGATGAAGCGGGATTGAGCCCGTGAAACGCGTTGCCTATTTTTACTGTGGGGTATAAATAAATTGTTGTTTGACTGTTGATGCCACAGTCCTTCCTTTGTTTGCTTTGTCTGTCTGCATGGATGGGATAGGCCCACCACTGCCCCATCGGTTTTAAGCTCGTTTAAGTGATTTTTATTCTATTGGCGCCTCTGGAAAGCTTCTACATATGGCTGGATAGTGTACTGGTTAAGGGCACAGCCTTTGACATGGGGGGCCAGGGTTTGAATCCTTGCTAGGGTCAGTACCTACCTACTCAATAAGGAGTTCAATGCAAGACTCCCTAACACTGCAGGGTGGCCTTTTGAGTGCGTCCCACTGGCTGCAGCTCTTGAGCAGTTTGAGTCCAACAGGAGAAAAGCGCTATGCAAATGTTTGGATTATTATTATAATGTAATAAATACACATCTGAAGTGACACCCCCAGCTGAAAAGCAGCACCTGTGTGATGGTGAACGCTACCTGTATAGTCTTATAGTCTTGTCTTTCCTCTAAGGTCTATTTATCTGGATACATGTAAAGCAATAATGGGTATCTAGATATTATTATTATTTTGAGCACTAGAAACAAGCAAAAACACAAAAGCACCCTGGGTACAAATTAAAGGAACACAAAGAAAGATTGAACTAAGTATGAGACACAATAATGAGGACAACAATATGATTAAACTAAATGTGGTGTTTAATGCTTAATCTCAAAATAAAAATAATAAAATATAAAAAATAGCCATACACGTCAATAATATTTGAAATAAAAAAAAATGCTTTTCAAAAGGGATAAGTTGGAATTTTTGGCCCTGAAAAAAAATGACCATTACATTTTGAATTATCACCTGGCTTAACATTTCTACGAAAATAGACCGGAAATTTCGGTTCACATTTTGACAAAAATAAAACTTTTTTTTTTGGGGGGGGGGGGGGGGGGAATAGGGTTTTCTAATACTGATTGCTTACAGACTTCATTACATTTGATGAAAACAAGTTTTCATTCTCAAGTAACTCCCTAACAGTATCCAACCGATTACACAGCAAACACCAATCCTGTGATTCATCCTCAGGTCGTTGTTGAAAAAGGGAAGATAGAGGACACAGGCCTTACTTTGCTGACACCTGTTCTCTCTTGAGTCTGGCTTAGTTTACTGCTTGGAGTTTGCAACCCCTTTGTCTGCTGCCTAGTTGCCTTTTCCTCCTTGGCCTAGATTAATGCTGTTCTGTGTACCATGTGAAACAGAGAGGTGAGGACTGGGGCTGAGATGGGGAAGTGTGGACAGAGTATGTCAGATGGGACTGGGTCCAGGGGGCAGGAGCTGGCAGGGGAGGATGCTATGACAGGAAAGTATTTTGTTTGGCATCTGATGGTGCAGAGTAAAAAAGCTGCAGGTTGGCCTTGTACTACAAGAAGTCAGAGATGAGGCAGGATTTCCCCCATTTGCTTTCATAGGTACATGTCTGTTTTTGGAGGTTACGAGTGTGGGTGATCCTCCTGACCCCTATTGGTCTGTTAATAGACCAATGGGGAGACTTGGAGCCAACATTCAAATATGCTTTTGTGCTCTAGCTATACAGAGTATAGCTAGAGCTGTGCTGTGCGGCGGGGAGCGGTGGTGTGTAGAGTAGGGTGCACGTCTTTGATATTTTGCTGCAATCAAGCTCGCAAGATGAGAGGATATTGGTGTAGGACATTTCCAAGGATATTGGCGTGGAAACATTTTCTTAAAAGTCCAGGTAAGTATTTATGGTTAATTAAGAAAATAAAGGTCTTTTTTCATGGTTGTGTTTTTATTTTATATAACCCTTTGTGGAAATGGGTAAGGGGTGCTTTGTACCCCTATACTATTTTTTTTCCTGGGAGGGGGGCAGGCATCTGGGGGTCTTTGTCTTAAAGGGACTCCCAGATGCCACCATGAACCCCCCAGAAAGTCTTCACCCCACCTCCTCCTGGGGCACCGGAGGTGGGGAAGAGCCCTTTGTCCATCAATTGGACAAAGTCTCCGGGGGTAAGGGGAAGCTTGGCCCTCCCTGGAAACCTTGTCATGAAATTCATTGCTATTTATTTTGATAAACGTAAATTTACACTACTGTTAGGTTTGCTACAGTATCTGTCATTTACCACATTTAAATGTATACTTTTTTCTATGAAACTTTAAAATCGATTTTCTCAAAAATTATAAAGCTTTTTTTAATTTTGTTTCCTCTTGTAGCCACTATCCTCCTCCACATACCTTGACAATTTGGTGTTTCTGGCACAAAAGGGGGCTTTGCTATAAACTGCTAAAGTCGGCGGCCATTAAAGTCTATGGGAAAAATGCGAACGCAATTTTTTTTGTAAAAAAGTAGTGTTGAATGGAAATTTTGGATACCGCTGGTTTGCTGTGAAGTATTTACCTGTTGAATACTTCGGCCCATCTCTATCCCCCAATCCCTTAAATCTGTGGGCATCTAAGACCTCGCCCTAGCCTAGTTCTCCTCCTACCTCTCAAACTGTTCCTTTAAACCTACTTTAATGGTTCCTTCTCAATCTCCCCTACCCTCTTGGTTGGGGACCCTCCATTGGCAAACCCCTCTTCTCCCTCAACTTAAGTACCACCTATATGCAGACAACACCCAAAAAAGACAAGCAGAGGACACCCTTGAAAGACAAGGTCATTTATTTATTTATTACAAAAAGAAAATAGAAGAATGTATCAGCATAAAAACATGTTTAAAATAACCCCCCAGAGTATGTAACCAGTACCTTACCTGCCCTTTAGTTGGTTAGTGTTGCCACTACTGCCAAAAGTTAAGAATCACCACCTCAGGACATGCGCACCACTAGTGGTGATCGTAATCCGCTAATTACGATTACGCAAAATTTTGTGTACATTTTTGCAATTACGCTTATACATAATTAAGATTTGTAAATTCAATTGATTTTGCATAGTCATTTGTAATTTTGCGTAAAATGTTGCGTAATGTTCATGTAATTTCATGCTGACTTTAGCAGTGAATAGCAAAGCTCCATACATGCTGTTGAAACCAAAATTACTACATATGTTAAGGAGAATAGTGGGTACAAGTCAAAAAAAAATTCAAAACAACCTTGCAGTTTTTGAGAAAATCAGTTTTAACCGGTTCAGCACCGCAGTGGCAAAAATCTCATGCATCCGAGCAACGTTCACCTCCCATTCATTCGCCAATAACTTTATTGCTACTTATCACAATGAATTGATCTATATCTTGCTTGTTTTTCCACCACTAATTAGGATTTCTTTGGGTAGTACATTTTGCTAAGAATTATTATTTTCTGAATCCATTTTAACAGGAAGATTAAGAATGAAATGAAAAAAATTCATTATTTCTCAGTTTTTGGCCATTATAGTTTGAAATTAATATATGCTACCATAATTAAAACTCATGTATTTTATTTGCCCATCTGTCCTGGTTATTACACCGTTTAAATGATGTCCCTATCACAATTTATGGCGCCGATATTTTATTTAGAAATAAAGGTGCATTTTTTCAATTTGCGTCCATCACTACTAATAAGCTTATAATTTAAAATAATATAACATATTCTCTTGCATGCATATTTAAAAATTTCAGACCCTTGGGTAACTATTTATGTTTTTTTTTCTATTGTATTTTTTTTTTCTTAATAAAAATGTATGTGAGTAATTTTTGGTGTGGGAGGGAAACAGCCAATTTTAAATGTAAAATAAGATAATTGTTTATTGAAAAATGTATGTGGGTGCAGTTTACTATTTGGCCACAAGATGGCCACAGTCAAAAAAGTCCTGGATGCGAACAATCTCACATCCAGGAACTAAAAGAACACGGAGAAGTTTCCTGGGGGCAGAAATACCGCACTCTCTCAATAGAAAGTGTCGTTTTTTTCTGCGGGGAAGTTAGATCGGTGAATGGGAATTATTTTCCCATTCACTGATCGGGGGGCTAGCGGCGGGAGCGCGCGCAGAAGCGCGCCCGATTGCATGAACCACGCGGCGGCGGCAGCAGAGCCTATCTGGATGAACTTACCTGTCCAGATAGGCTGAACTGGTTAAAAATGCAAAGAAAAAATCATTTTTAAATCTGAAAAATGTCAAAATTCTTTTTTTTCACCTGCACCCACTATTCTCCTTAACATATGTAGCAATTTTGGTAGCAATAGAATGTATGGGGGCGTTGCTATTAAAGTATGAATTATTACTATTGCATACAAAATTAATTATGTTTTTCTTTTAAATTTTGCATTACGATTGTGATGCGTAATTGCTAATTTCAATGCGAAATTTTGCATATGCAAAATTTTGCATGTGCAAAATTTCAGCCCACCACTGCGCACCACATTACCAGAGCTTTTATGTTGTAAGCACCTTTATTTAACTTTACTGACTTACTCTTCCTGTTATGTTTAGGAGTATCCCATGCCACATTGGTGCAACTGGGTGTTAAAACTTTTCTCCAAGGAATAAAAAAAACAAAAACTTTTTCCCTTTTGATTCCTGTGATTTTGTTAAATCTGAATCCCTTTCTGTAATTTTCAGAATTTCTACATTAAATTTGCAACTAACTCGGGAAGTCAATACTGTGAACTTCAATGCAAAGCGTTGGAATAAAAATTCCGACTTGAGGGAAAATCTTTGGTTTATGAGCTTGGTTTTGCAATTAGGACCCGGGAAACCGGAAAGCTGAAACTTTGCAATACATTCCTACTTATAACCAAAGACATACTTTGCAATAAATTCCTACTTGGAACCAAACAAAGGCATATTTGTGCAGCACTAATATGCAGTAAGACTCTCTGGGCCTGATGCAATAGTCAGACTCGCCAGCATTAAACACCTGCAAAGGGTTCCTATTTCATATATTAGTTTCACTTTTTAAGTGTAATTCCTGAAATAAATGAACTTGTGCACTATATTCTTATTTTTTGAGTTTCACATGTATATACATAGCTAGAAGAGTAGAGGACCTGACAGCTTCCGTTCTGGATTGTTATTTTCTAAAAAAAAAAAAATTCCTGTGATTCATAGAGCTTTGAATTTTCAATTTTATACAATCTCTCATTTTCTTTTTGGAGTTATTTTTTTTATTCAATCAATCCTAGAGATACTCTACGATTGGGGGTGACTCCTTGGATCCAGATCTGAGGACCTTACAGGCACAGCACTACACTCAAAAACATATTCCAGACTGGTCTACGATTGGGATCAATCAGATTGATGCGTATATGGATTTTCAAAATTGTGTCTCAATTCCATACAAACAAATTTGTTTATCAATGGAATTCCTCATACACAGGATGCCTACCATGAGCTCAATTCCCATGGAGTGAAAGGACTTGTGTCATATAATAATGGAATACAACTTGGATGACTTTATCTGGGGTTATGTTTATGGGGTCCTTTGAGTACTAGGGACTGCAGCCTCATGTACTAGTGAGATATCTGTGTGGCTTTATTTTAAACAGAAATGTGGGGTTTTGATGTAATATGTGTGTATTTTATCTTTTGGTACTTAGAAATAAAATGTTGCCTCTTATCTACATGCATCCAAAAGCCAATTCTCTTACTTGTGGGGTTTTATTGATAATTGTTGGCATGGTGCATGTTGACACACTTTATATATATGAAATACAAGTACATGTTTATGTGTTCTTTATCCCATTCGTCCATAGCCTCCCATATAACGTTGTTCGTTGTATCGTTTTCTTTTGTTGAATTGACTTTTCCCTATGTTCTATTTTATCTATAAATACCTTAAATAATTTTATTCATCTTATGGCAAAACACTAAACTTTCTTCCACATATGTAAATATAGAAGAGACTGGAGAAGAGGGGGGGGGGGGGGGGGAGGGGGGGGGCAGGGAGGTTATGAGGCTAAGTAAAGAGTTTTAAAGAACAAGTGAACCCCATGCTGACCTAGAAATATAGAACACATATATAAGTAGATAATTACGAGTTCTACTTAGATAACAGATGTATTGCATTGTCCAAGTTATGATTCCAATGAATTTTATAAACGAAAAACAGAGAATCATATTCTAGACAGTTTCCATCTTAGCTACCTTTGAAAGAAGCTAATCCTGACATCATTTCCTCCCTCACTCTTTTTTCTCCTCTTGCAAATTGTGTATTCATTACCCACCCTCCTCCCAGAGTCTTCAGAAACTCCCACTGAGGTCTATACTAGGAAGTGCACTGTCTTATGTCATTAGAAGGAGGGGGAAATAAAGGGAAGAGGAGGAATATATTATAGATAAAAAGACCCCCCAGCATGCAGCTATTTGGACAGCCAATGGCACTGGCAAATAAAGGGCCAGTATTTCTAAGGTATGTGATAACGTCAAACCATAACAGCAGAAAACGTTTTTTAAGTTTTGAATGCAGGATTAGCATATTTATCACTTAATACACTCAGATCAGTTGCTGTTGAAATTTGATTTTTATGGTGAAAATCACGCTGTAACAGGAGTATCTGAGCCATCACCGAAGAGTTTGGAGGACTTTTTAATATCACTGTTGTATATGAGGTGCTGTGTACCATCACTGACGTCCACATGTTGCTCAATTCCATCAGTAATGTGTATAGGGTGCTCTGTAACATGCCATATACCATCACAATAGCGAGCCGTATACCATCACTGAGGTCTTTGAAGTGCTCTGTCCAGTCAGTGATGTGTATGCAGTGCTCTGTTCTATCACTTTTGTCTGGTCCACACAATGCAATTTTCCATTAGATTGATGCAAAATAAATTCTTTCTAACAGGCCCAATCTGATTTCCAGTAGTTTTTTAATCGATTTTGTATAGAAGATATAAAAAAAATTGTTCAGCAAAACAATCGGAAATTAGTTCAAACCTGTCAAAAATAATAGATTTCAACCATCAATCTGATGTAAAATTGCATTGTATGTACCAGTATTGTACAGTATGTACAGGGTGCTTTTTGCCATCACTGATTTGTATGAGGAAATCCATAAGATCTACTATAACACACTCTAACATCAGTGATGTTTTTGTGTTGCTCATTTACATCACTATTCTGTATGTGGTGCTATGTGCCATCACTGAGGAGCAGGGATGCTCAAATCCGGATCCGGGAGACACCTGGATAGTTGCTATCCGGATATCTCCCAGTAAACCTGTGCGGGGTGGGCGAGGGGGGGCAATCTTACCTGTCTGACGTCTTCTTCGTCCGTCCCTCGGCGCCGCCCACAATGCGCTCCACGTGTGTCACGTGATTACAAACACTTCCTCCTTCAACCCGGAAGGAGGAAGTGTTTGTAATCAGGTGACTGCCGTTTGGACCGCATCGTGGGAGGTGCCAAGGGATGGAGGAAGAAGATGTCAGACAGGTAAGATTGACCCACCCCTCACAGGTTTACTGTAAGATACCCGGATAGCAACTATCCGGGTGTCTTCCGGATCCGGATTTGAGCATCCCTGCTGAGGAGTATAACACACAAACATTACATTTTGGGGCCGGTTCACACTTGGGGGTTTGCATTTCAGATCTGTGTCAAACGGATCCGTTTTTTTCTGAAAAACAGGTCCATTTGTCAAATGTTGTAGGACCCGTTCCACTCCGTTAGGCGTCCATGCATTGATCACATCCGCCCATACGCATCGCCGCTCATCTGTCTCGCTGCCGACGTTCATCCTCCAACTCGTTCCATTCAGCAATCTGGAGACCAGCAGAAGCATGGCTCTCCATAGGCTGTGTATCAGGTTGTACTTCTTTAATTGCTTGTTGCTAGGGGTGGAGCTGTTGCCAGGGAAAAGAAGATGCTGGGTTTGCAGGTTTTTTTTTTTCTCTCTGCTGTAATTCATGATGTCAGCAGCAGAGGGCTGAGGTTTTTTTGTAAAAATAAAAACTAGATTGTGCCAGACCAGGAAGCAGGCACATGGGGATAGTGATGATCGTAATCAGCTAATTACGACTACGCAAAATTTTATGTAATTTTCGCAATTACGCCTATATGTAATTACGATTTGTAAATCCAATTGATTTTGCATAGTCATTTGTAATTTTACAATAAATTTTGCGTAATTTTTGCATCATTTCATGCCGAATTTAGCAGTGAATAGCAATGCCCCCATACATGCTATTGACACCAAAATTGCTACATATGTTAAGGAGAATAGTGGGTACAAGTAAAAAAAAAAGACCTTGTAGTTTTAGAGAAAATCAGTTTTAAATATGCAAAGAACTGAAAAACTGAAAAATAACAGTTTAAAAAACGATTTTCTTTGCATTTTATAAATTGATTTTCTCAAAAACTGCAAGGTCTTTTTTGAAAAATTATTTTTTTTTTTAACTTGTACCCACTATTCTCCTTTATTGTAATTAATTTTGTGGGCTTTGCTATTCGCTGCTAAAGTCAGCACAAAATTACGCGAAATGACGCAACAAATTACGCAAAATTATGAAATATTATTACTACATACGAAATAATACATTACGATTTTCTCTAAAATTTTGCATTATGATTACAATGTGTAATTGCAAATTTTGATGCGACATTTCGCATATGTGAAATTTTGGCCCACCACTGCATGGGGAGAGCAGTGTGGCTGTACTAAGGAAAAGCTGGAGAGGGAAGGCTTTTGACTGCAGGAGCTGTGCTGGGCTAAAGGATTGAGCCACTGGTGTGACAGCTTGGCCTGTGAGAGCCTGAGGGCAGTGATGGGCCAAAATTTCGCATGTGCAAAATTTTGCATCGAAATTTGCAATTTACGCATCGTAATCGTAATGCAAAATTTCAGAAATTTCTGAGAAAATCGTAATTAATTTTGTATGTAGAAGTAGTATTTCAAAATTTCACGTAATTTTTCGCTTAATTTTTGCAAAATTTTGCATAATTTTGTGACGAATTTAGAGGTTAATAGAAAAGCCCCTATACATGCTATTGCTACCAAAATTGCAACATATGTTAAACAGAATAGTTGGTATATGTCACAAAAAGAATTTTTCAAAAAGACCTTGTAGTTTTTGAGAAACTCGAGTTTAAAAATGCAAAGAAAAATGTTTTTTAAACTGTCATTTTTCTAAGTTTAAAAACCATTTTTTTTACTTGCATTTTAAAATCGAGTTTCTTAAAAAGGTCTTTTTGCAAAATTCTTTTTTTTACTTATACCCACGATTCTCCTTAACATATTTAGCAATTTTATGCAGGAGAACAGAGGCGCCAAAAGGATAAAAGGAAGCTAAATGAGCTTAAAAAACCAAATTCTTAGTAAATAGAGGTAGTGGTGGACTTACCTCCTCCAAGTAGACACACAACGACTGTAGTAAAAACAGTCAATATATTTTATTTATGAACAAATATGCAACGCGTTTCACAGGTGTGATCCCGCTTCATCAGGCAATAACAACGTAGCATAGCATATGTGGTCAGTAGAACTAGAGCCACCTCTGTTGACACTTTTTTCCTACACTACATGGTATGATATACTCTGTACCCTCACAATTGATAAATAAATCACACAATAACATAATAAATAAATAAATACATAAATAAACAGCAAATGAATGTAGGGTATCGATGAAGATTCCATTTCGTGTCCAATCATGGGGTAATTGTAACGATAGGTGTCAGCAACCAGAGAGAGAACCTGATTCTTGGCGATCTGCAGTATCCCCAAGAATACAGATATACCCGATTATTGAGGATCTGCAGTATCGTCAATAATCAGATATGTCTAACCTCTAGACACCTGGGTGTGTGAGTGTTTTGGTGTAACAGTAGAAATTGGACCACCGGGGTAGCAGGTGGTCCAATGAGTAGAGACAGACTCTACTGCAGTCAAGGGCTCCAGGAGAAGGAAACCCTGACTGGTAGTAGCAGTGCCCTCTCTGAGAAGCAGAGGGCCCCTGCAGGAAGACGGAGAGGAATGGTCAGAGGAATGGTCAGAGGAAATGGTCAGGAAAGCAATACGTCATAACAGATATCAAACAATGCCTAGTCTGGGTGTGAGGTCCGTGGTCTCTACACCCTGGAACTAGTCTGATGGATAACACAGATGATATACAGTATTCCTAGTCTGAGGTGTGAGGGCCGTGATCTCAACACCCTGGAACTATACTAGAGAATAACACAGATGATATACAATATTTCTAGTCTGGGGTGTGAGGGCCGTGATCTCAACACCCTGGAACTATACTAGAGAATAACACAGATGATATACAATATTCCTAGTCTGGGGTGTGAGGGCCGTGATCTCAACACCCTGGAACTATACTAGAGAATAACAAAGATGATATACAATAAGCTGGCTAAGTGTGGATTCCCAGGTCCACCTGGTTCCATCACACTGAAAGATCTGACTAGGTCTGAGTGCTAACACATAGGCAACTGAACAGCAACTGAACAGCAAGAGATATATATATTGAAGCGCTCTCCAGCGCCGCCCAGCTCCCATCAACCAATCACTAGCTGAGCAGGAGTCAGCTGACCGCCCTGATCAGCTGATCTTCCTCCTATTGGTATAAAGAGCCTGTCTTGCAGCGCGCACGCGCGTAGCTCTCCATCTGTGTGCACTACTAGGTCCAGAAACCCCAGAGGCATGTTGCTGCGGGAATACCACTGAATTGAACGCGGAATCCGCCGCCTCACTGTTGGAACACGTGGTGGCCCCCCACGCCATTCTTCCCATGCGCACCATTAGCTCCAGGCGCATGCTGACGCGGACAAACCGCTGCATCAGACGCGGAATCAGCCGCCTTGCTGTCAGCACATGCGGCGGCTTTTCCGCTATTCCTCACAGTACCCCCTCCCCCCGAGGAGTGGACTCCGGACACTTTCCACCAGGCTTTCCAGGATGTAAATCATGGAACTCTTTCTTCAAATCCTCCGCATGCATGCGGCAATCTGGCACCCAAGATCTCTCCTCTATGCCGTATCCCTTCCAGTGGACCAGATATTGCACCGAATTCTGCACCAGGCGAGAATCCAGAATCTTTTCAATCTCATATTCTGGTTGGTCATCCACCAACACAGGGTGGGGGGGGAGGAGTCCACCTGTACAGCTGGTTTCAACAGTGACACATGTAATGATCTCACACCTTTCATAATGGCTGGGAGATCAAAAGCATATGTGACATTATTAATCTTCTTGGCCACTGGAAATGGTCCTATAAATTTAGGACCCAGCTTGGGTGACAACTGCTTCAAGGCCAGATGACCAGTAGATACCCACACCAGATCTCCTGGGGAGAATCTCCACTCTACAGACCGATGTTTATCTGCCTGCTTCTTCTGGGTTTGGAAAGCTTTCACTAGGTTCCTCTTAACCATTCCCCAAATCTCTTTCAGGGCCCTCTGCAAGTCCTCGAGAGCTGGAAAGGAGTCGATGCGACGGGCAGGGGAGCAAATTTAGGTGATCTACCTGACACTACCTGAAAAGGGGAGTACCCAGAAGAAGAGCTCTTCAGGTTGTTGTGCGCAAACTCCGCGAATGGCAAAAACTTTACCCAATCTGTTTGTGCATCAGCAACATAGCACCTGAAAAATTGTTCCAGAGATTGGTTCACTCTCTCGGTCTGGCCGTTGGTCTGAGGGTGGTAGCCTGATGAAAATGCGAGTTCTATGTCTAATTGATGGCAAAAGGCCCTCCAAAATTTTGAAACAAATTAGACTCCCCGATCTGACACTACATTTTCCGGAATGCCATGCAGCCGGAAGATGTGCTGGATGAAGAGGTCAGCCAATTCCTGGGCCGAGGGGAGTCCTTTCAGAGGGACAAAGTGTGCCATCTTACTGAAATGATCCACTACCACCCAAATGACCGACTTGCCTTCAGACCGAGGGAGTTCACCCACAGAATCCATGGAAACATGAGTCCAGGGTTCATTGGGGACTGGTAAGGACTGTAACGTCCCCACAGGAGCCTGACGAGAAGGCTTACTCCTTGCGCAGGTCGTGCACTCTCTTACAAATTCCTTACAATCAGAAGCCAAACTAGGCCACCAGGCACACCTAGCTAGTCGGTCCTGAGTTCTGGTGGCTCCAGGATGACCGGCATTCTTGTGAGAATGAAAAAACTGCAGAATTTGTAAACGGAAGGGCAGTGGCACAAACAAGACCCCCTCTGGCTTTCCCTCTGGAACATCCTGTTGGTAAGGACTCAAAGTGGCCGACCAATCTCTCCAAGTCTCAGTGGCTGCCAGAACTACCTTAGGAGGCAGGATAGTCTCAGGATCAGCGGGCTGCACAGACTCAGGCTCAAAACACCTAGAGAGCGCATCGGCCTTAACATTCTTACTTCCGGGAGTATATGTGATTACAAATCTAAATCTCGCAAAAAACAGGGACCACCGGGCCTGGCGAGGGCTGAGTCTCTTAGCCCCCTCGATATACTCCAAATTCTTGTGGTCTGTGTAAACAGTGATAATATGTTCTGCACCCTCCAGCCAGTGTCGCCATTCCTCAAAGCTAACTTTGTGGCCAGGAGCTCCCGGTTGCCGATGTCATAATTTTTTTCGGCAGGTGAAAACCTACGAGAAAAATAAGCACATGAGTGCAGCTTGCCCTGCAATCCTGACCTCTGCGACAACACTGCTCCTACCCCCACCTCTGAGGCATCAACCTCCACGATGAAAGGAAAGGCGACATCAACATGCCTCAGTATTGGGGCAGAACAAAACAGTTTATTTAAGGTCGAGAAGGCTGTATGAGCCTCAGGTGACCAGTGATGAGTATCAGCCCCTTTCTTGGTGAGACTGGTGAGGGGGGAGATGATGGTAGAGTAGCCCTTAATAAACCTTCTGTAGTAATTGGCAAACCCCAGTAACCTCTGGAGCGCCTTCAACCCCACAGGCTGAGGCCACTCCGGGACAGCAGAAACCTTCCCTGGGTCCATCGAGAGACCAGAAGTGGAGATGATGTAACCCAGAAAGGCTACTGACTCTACCTCAAAGAGGCGTTTTTCAAGTTTGGCATACAGCTGATTCTGTCGTAACCTCTTTAATACCCATCTGACATGCTTGCGATGCTCAGCAAGATTGGACGAAAAGATCAATATATCGTCCAAGTACACCAGAACAAACTTCCCCAACACTTCCCTGAATACATCATTAATTAACTCCTGGAAGACGGCTGGCGCATTGCACAACCCAAAGGGCATCACCAGGTATTCGTAATGCCCATCAGGTGTGTTAAAGGCCGTCTTCCACTCATCGCCATCTCTGATTCGAACCAGATTGTATGCACCCCTGAGATCTAGCTTGGAAAAAATCTTGGCGTTGGTCACCTGTGTGAACAAATCGTCAATCAAAGGTAAAGGGTAACGGTTTTTCACAGTGATCTTATTCAGTCCTCTGTAATCAATACAAGGACGGAGACCTCCGTCCTTTTTCTTGACAAAAAAAAACCCTGCTCCTGCGGGTGACCGAGAGGGACGTATGAACCCTTTCGCCAAGTTTTCTTTGATGTATTCCTGCATATCTAGTTTCTCCGGCCCAGAAAGATTATAAAGATGACCCCTGGGTGGCATACAACCCGATCTCAGGTCGATCGGACAATCAAAAGCACGATGAGGGGGAAGTTTGTCTGCAGACTTTGGGCAAAAGACATCTGCAAATTCTGCGTATTGTCTCGGTACACCTTCAACCTGAATGTTGGTATTACCCATGGTTACTTTCGCTAAACAATGATGATTACAATGGGATGACCAGCTCGTTAGCTGACCTGAAACCCAGTCTATCTGAGGTGAGTGAATCTGTAACCAGGGCATGCCAAGAATGATGGTAGAGGTTGCCATATTCAAGACCAGAAATTGCAGACTCTCCCCATGTAATACCCCAACCTTGAGATGCACATTAGGAGTCCGGGACAAGGGATGTTTACTCTGCAGAGGAGAGTCATCTACCGCAGTGACCAAGATTGGTTGATTCAAGGGAAGCATGGGTATACCCAATTTCTTTGCAAACTCGTAATCGATAAAATTAGCTGCTGAACCAGAATCAATAAAGGCTTCTGTGGAAGCAGTCTGATCCTCCCATGTGACTGAACAAGGGAGTAGCAGACGATCCTTATGTAGAGGTAAAGACTGCGCGCCCAGGGTATTACCTCTGACTACACCTAGGCGGCAACGTTTCCCGACTTCTTGGGACAATTCCGCACAACATGACCCTCCTCTGCACAGTATAGCCAAAGCTGCTCAGTTTTCCTATGAGTTCTCTCTGAACTAGTTAATTTGGAGTGACCAATTTGCATTGGCTCAGGTGGCGGTGAGGCAGGTGGGATAGTAGCATGAGAGACATATCTAACCCTGTCCCTACCACGGGTTTGCTTTTGGTATCGTAAGTGATGATCAACACGAACTGCCAGAGAGATTGCTTCCTCAAGTGTTTTAGGTTCAGGGTATCCCAACATCAGTCCAGAAACTGCGTCTGATAACCTTGATAAGAAGCAATCCAGTAGTGCAAAAGCCCCCCACCTAGCCGACACTGACCACTTCCTGAACTCAGCTGCATAAACCTCCACTGGATCCTTGCCTTGACGCAAGGTCTTCAGTTTCCGCTCAGATGTAGACGCAATGTCTGGGTCATCATAAATTATGGCCATGGACTTGAAGAATTCTTCCACTGACCTAAGTGCTTCATGCCCTATAGGTAAATTATACGCCCAGGTTTGAGCATCCCCCGAGAGTAAAGTCTTGATAAACGTGATTCTCTGAGCCTCTGTCCCTGACAAATTAGGCCTCAGTTCAAAATATGACATCACGCGATTCCTAAAATTCTGAAAGTCAGATCTATGGCCAGAAAACTTTTCAGGTACAGACATTCTCAAGTCTGTGACTGGAGGGGATCGCACTGAATTGACAGTCGTCTGAAGGACTTGTAGTGACCCAGATAAGGCAGAGATCTGGGCCTGCTGACGGTTCATCACTCTGATGAGATTTTCCACCGAGGTGGTGAGTGTGTCCAGACGAGTGCCAAGTGCGTCCATATTGGTTTGGTCTGGCGTTCTGTAACAGTAGGTGTCAGCAACCAGAGAGAGAATCTGATTCTTGGCGATCTGCAGTATCCCCAAGAATACAGATATACCCGATTATTGAGGATCTGCAGTATCGTCAATAATCAGATATGTCTAACCTCTAGACACCTGGGTGTGTGAGTGTTTTGGTGTAACAGTAGAAATTGGACCACCGGGGTAGCAGGTGGTCCAATGAGTAGAGACAGACTCTACTGCAGTCAAGGGCTCCAGGAGAAGGAAACCCTGACTGGTAGTAGCAGTGCCCTCTCTGAGAAGCAGAGGGCCCCTGCAGGAAGACTGAGCACCCAAGGGGTGGGTGACAGCCAGAAAGGTCGGGCAGGCCGGGTCGGCAACACACGGACAGGCAAAGTACAAAAACAGGAAGCTGATTCGGTATCCAAGGCAAGCAGGGTTTGGCAACGGAATATCAGAAGTGCAAGGTACCGAATCAGAGATCAGAGGAATGGACAGGAAAGCAATACGTCATAACAGATATCAAACAATGCCTAGTCTGGGTGTGAGGTCCGTGGTCTCTACACCCTGGAACTAGTCTGATGGATAACACAGATGATATACAGTATTCCTAGTCTGAGGTGTGAGGGCCGTGATCTCAACACCCTGGAACTATACTAGAGAATAACAAAGATGATATACAATAAGCTGGCTAAGTGTGGATTCCCAGGTCCACCTGGTTTCACCACACTGAAAGATCTGACTAGGTCTGAGTGCTAACACATAGGCATTTGCAACGCCAGACAACCAGCAACTGAACAGCAAGAGATATATATAGTGAAGCGCTCTCCAGCGCCGCCCAGCTCCCATCAACCAATCACTAGCTGAGCAGGAGTCAGCTGACCGCCCTGATCAGCTGATCTTCCTCCTATTGGTATAAAGAGCCTGTCTTGCAGCGCGCACGCGCGTAGCTCTCCATCTGTGTGCGCTACTAGGTCCAGAAACCCCAGAGGCATGTTGCTGCGGGAATACCACTGCATTGAACGCGGAATCCGCCGCCTCACCGTTGGAACACGTGGCGGCCCCCACGCCATTCTTCCCATGCGCACCATTAGCTCCAGGCGCATGCTGACGCGGACAAACCGCCGCATCAGACGCGGAATTGGCTGCCTTGCTGTCAGCACATGCGGCGGTTTTTCCGCTATTCCTCACAGTAATCTGATGGAAAATTGCACATGTCTTTATAAAAATACTGCTTACTAACAATATTGTGATCCAGGTTTGCCATGATAACTTTCAAACATCGTTTTCCTTATAGGTTGTAAGCCCATATGCCAAGTCTGAAATTAACATAAGATTTCTGTCTTTCGGAAAGGAAATTGCATTGTATGTGCTAAGCATAATGCGTAGTACACACTATGTATTTTTCTTTCATGTCAATGGGTTCAATCAATATTTTCAAACAGGTCGAATTTGACTTTCAATTGTTTTTCAGATCTATTTTGTAATCTATGTTGTTCAAAAACTATTGGAACATCAGTCGAAAACCAGACTCAACATGATGACGATTAATGATTCAACCTATCAATCTGACACAAAATTAGATTGTATATAACAGTACTCTATACCATCACTGATGTGTATGGTAAATTATTATTATTATTATTTAGTATGTATTTAGCGCTGACATCTTCCAAAGCTCTGTACAGAGTATATTGTCTTGTCATTAACTGTCCCTCAGACGGTCTCACAACCTAGTCCCTTCCATAGTCATATGTCTATGTATGTATCATGTAGTGTATGTACTGGAGTCTAGGGGCAATTTAGAGGGAAGCCAATTAACTTATCTGTATGTTTTGGCATGTGGAAGGAAACTGGAGTGCCCTGAGGAAACCCACGCATGCATGGAGAGAACATACAAACTCTGTGCAGATAGTGCCCTGGTTGGGATTTGAACCAGGGACCCAGCACTGTAAGGAAAGAAAACTAACCACTTTGCCACTGTGCTGCCCATTAAGGTTCTATTGAGGTTTATAGGGTACTCTGTTCCATTACTGATGTGTAAGAGGTGCTTTATAACATATGTAATTGAAGTGTATAGGGTGCTATATACCATCACATAAGTCAGGGGTCAGGAACCATTTTGGCTGAGAGAGCCATAAACGCCACATATTTTAAAATGTATTTCCCTGAGAGCCATACAGTATGTTTCAAACTGGGACAGTTCACATGAGCAAGAGATCCCGCACTTTGACCCAATAGGCTGGAAGCCTATTGGGCCAATGAAAATGTGGGGATCTCGTCCTACAAAGTCACTGGACCTGACAGGGTCCAGAAAGGGACAATTGGAGCAGCTGTTAGTTTTGGGGTAGCACGAGTAAGTTAGTAGTGCATGCTACAGCAGTAGTGTGCACCACTTTGACAATTTTACTTGCACTGCCACACTAAGCTGCGCTGCTTGAGCCGTGTAGCTTAGTGAATCAACCCCTACTGATTTGTATGTGAGCCAGATGCAGCCATCAATAGAGCCACATCTGGCTCCCGAGCCATAGGTTCTCTACCCCTGACATAAATGATAAGTGTTCACTATACCATCAAAAAAAAAAGTATAATGTATATAATAATATCAAACAGGAAGTAGGTGACTTGGGCACTCAACACCACGTGCCAAAGCTGGTTGCCACTGTAGCACTTATGCTATAGTCTGTGGCCCCTACAAGGTAATTCAGGGTTCCAGAAATTGCCAGACCCCAAATTACTTTGTCCTCCACATTGCTTCAAATTGGGGAGAAATTGATATAAAATGCCTCTGGGAATTTGAGCGGAAGCAGAGTGATTCATTATTTGGATCACCCTGCACCAGGACCACTGGTGGCATTATAACACACACGACATCAAATAAACCACACAGTCACATCAATTATATCTATGAGGCCATAAACACTCATTTTTAGGAGGTTATCTGTGCCATCAATGATGTATATAAGATACAAAACCAAATACATTGTGCCAATGCTTATAAAAATACAATACAATTAATATTCCACTTTTTAAAATACTTTTTATTCAACAACACTTGATAATTCAATTCTATGTACCAGTAATGTAATACAAAACAACAAACAAGTTTCATTCTTCTTGAATCTTAACATCCAATTTATTAGGTTGAATGATTTTCATTCAACCCAACACCCTTTTCAATTTCTGCCCTCCAAAAATCAGATTTTTCAAACTTTTTGATTATATTAGAAAAAAAAAACCCAGCAGTCTCAATTGAATTTATCAATCAATCAATCAATCAAAAAAATAGATTTTTTTTTCATACAATTAATCATTTTAATAGAGTTGAGGTGAAATTGAACATAAAAATTGGATGATGTGTGGCCACATTAAACACAAACTATGTCAAGACTACATTTTATTCCATATTCAAAGGGAGGTGTATAGCTTTTACATTAGTAACTTCTCTTGTCTTAGCAATTTCGTTTAACCTTTAAAGAGGAGCCATACTATCTCAGAAAAACCACATATATAAGTAGATAAATAATTGTTCTACTTATATATCATATGTATTGCATTGTCCACATTTTGATTTCAGTGACTTTTCTATAGTAAAAAAAAGAGAAAACGCTTCTTAGGATTTTCCATTTTGACTGTGTCTATCATGAAGCCAACCCTGACATTATTTCCCAGCTTACTCTGTCTGTGTACAATTTCCTGCCCTCCTTCCAGTCTTCAGGCACTTCCAACCAGCTCTGCAGTAGAAAGTGCATTGTCTCAGCATGAGAAATATTGGCCAATCAGAGAGGAACAGAGGTGTGGGAGGGGAAAACAGGAGGAAAAGAAGCTTCAGCCAATCAGACTGCTTTAGGTATGTCTGAGGGGAAAGTAAAGAAGAAAAAAGAAAACACAGCATGCATATACAGTATGTACCAAATAAGAGCCAGGGAAACTGGGGAATGATGTTTTATGGAGAAGAAAAGTAAGAGGGATTTTTATCTTTTGGATTGCCTGGTTAGCATCCTTATTACTTGTTTACCACATAAAAAAAGAAGTGATTTTTTATTTTATGCCTGACAGTTACACTTTAACAGCGCTGCCCAATTACGATAACTTGGGGCAGGGCTGCTGCAGCCGGCTATACCCAGCTAAGAGTAGAGCCGACCCTGACAAGACAAATAACATTTATATTGCGTTTTTCTCCTGGCAGACTCAAAGCGCCAGAGCTGCAGCCACTAAGACGCGCCCTATAGGCAGTAGCAGTGTTAGGCCTCTTGCACACTGCACGCGATTCCGATTCAGATTCCGCTTTTTAATCAGTTTTTACATCCGATTCAGATTCTGATTTGCAGTTTGCTCCCTGCACACTGCAAATCGGAATCTGAATCGGATGTAAAAACTGATTAAAAAGCGGAATCTGAATCGGAATCGCGTGCAGTGTGCAAGAGGCCTTAGGGAGACTTGCCTAAGGTCTTCTACTGAATAGGTGTTGGCTTACTGAACAGGCAGAGCCAAGATTCGAACTCTGGTCTCCTTCGTCAGAGCCCTTAACCATTACACCATCCAGCCACTCTGCATTCAGATCAGGTAAATATCAATCCCCCCCCACACCACTCTACATTAGGCTGTGGGAGGCACAAAAGAATGTAGTGCCACAGTGCATGTAAAAAATAAAAAAAGGCTGGCAGAAGATTATTTTGTGTGTAACTTTTGAAATCAGTTTCCTCAAAGCAACCTTTATCTCCTTGTTCCTCAGGCTGTAGACAAGAGGATTAATAACAGGTATAACAAGGCAATAGAAGAGAGATATCATTCTGTCATTCTTGTCAGATCTAGAAGTACCCAGCCTAAGGTACATGGACATTGCGGTGCCATAAAAGAGAATGACGGACACCAAGTGTGAGCTACAGGTTGACAAAGCCTTTTGCCGACCCTCTGATGAATGCATGGCTAGGATGGAAATAAGGATTTTAATGTAAGAGCACAAAATGAGCAGAAATGGTAGTAGTGCACCACACAGACAGGAAATAAAGACAGAAAGTTCATATAGAAAGGTGTTGGCACATGCTAAGCTGAGTACAGGAGGATCATCACAAAAAAAGTGTGCAATATGATTAGATCCACAAAAAGGCAAACTGAAAATCATGCTGTTATCCAATAAAGATACAGTAGACCCAATAACCAGCGAACTGACAGTCAACTGATAACACAGCTGTTTGGTCATAATTGATGAGTAACGTAATGGGTTGCAAATGGCCAAATATCGATCAAGTGCCATAATGGCAAGGAAAATGCATTCTGATACACCATTGGCAAAGAATATGAAGTTCTGAAAGCCACAAGAAAAGAAGGAAATAGACTTGTCTTTGGACAAGAAATTTTCCAGGACCTTGGGGACAGTAATTGTGATGGAACAAATTTCATGGCAAGATAGGTTTCTCAGAAAAAAGTACATGGGGGTGTTGAGAACAGGTTCAAGGGATACAGTCAGCATTATGAGTCCATTTCCAACCATGGTGAGGATATAAGCTAGCAGAAATAATATGAACAGCACAACCTGCAGTGAAGGTGACACATCAGAGAAGCCAAGCAGGAGAAAGTCTGTAAAGTTGGTGTGCATTACCTTTCCTATCACAATGGATATTTTCTTTAGCTACAAATACAGTCATGGTGTTTTACATAAATTACAATTCCAAAAAACGAAATTACTGCATACATACTTCGAGTGTAATGAGACGTTTTGCAGAAGTAAAAATAAAAGAGGTAGAAAACAACAAACTCTCACACATTTCTTTGCACTTTGCAGATATATTACCAAATGAAGAGACAAACAAAAAAAATTGCAAAAAATAATTCCACTTTCCTTTTTCAGTTTATAAGAGGCAGATTTGGATGGTATTTACATTTTAATACAGTGATGTGATTTTAATATTTAGGTCTTGTCATCTTAATGTCACTCATGTTACATAATTTGACTCCTAGGGATAAATTAAGTTAATCAATTCATTGTTGCCCATTAGTTGGTTTGTTGTATTTATTATTATTATTATTATTATTATTATTATTATTATTATTATTATTATTATTAATATTATTATTTACTAGTGCATCAGTGCAAGTAGATTGTCCCATTTGTATGGGCTTATCATTAAAGATTCAAGAAAAATACCCTGTGTTTTATATATATATATATATATATATATATATATATAATGTTATCCATTCAGTCATGTCCAACTCTTGGTGATTCTATGGGTTAGCTCTCTCCATGCTGTCTGATCTTGTACAATTTCTGCCAGTTGCCTTAAGCTCAATCCTGTGTCAGCTTTGATGGTGTCAATCCAACGTGATCTCTGTTGGCCTTGTCACCTCTTGCCACTGATAAGTCCCAGCATTAGGTCTTTCTCTAAGGAATTTTATCGCATCACGTGAACAAAATATGTGAGTCTGAGTCTGGTGATATTGCCTTCCAGTGACATGTCTATATATATATATATATATATATATATATATATATATATATATATATATATATATATATATATATATATATATATACTATATATGTATATATATATATATTATATATATATATATATATATATAATATACATTTATACATACATATACATATATACATATACATATATATTCTCCATGTACACCAACAACTGCACCTTGACTCCGTCAAGGTTATCAAATTTGCAGATGACACAACAATCATCGGTCTCATTGGTGGTAACGGAGAGCAAGACTACCGCAGTGAGATCGAGAGAATCTGCAACTGGTGCAAGAATAACAACCTTGTCCTCCATGCTGCAAAGACTGTTGAGCTGACTGTTGATTTCAGGAGGAACCCCCCCACTCTCCCACCAGTCTACATAGGCGACACCGAAGTCTCCAGAGTACCATCAGTCCAGTTCCTTGGCACAACCCTATCCGCAGACCTAAGATGGGGGCAGAACACCACCAAAATTCAGAGGAAGGCACAACAAAGGCTATTTTTCCTGCGCCAACTTAAAAAATTTGGAATGCCTCGGGAGCTGCTGACCTGTTTCTACACCACCACCATGGAGTCTATACTTTGCTCTTCAGTAATCGTCTGGTATGCCAGCGCAACGGCCAGTGACAGAAATAGACTGCAAAGAGTCATTAGTGAGGCAGAGAGGATCATTGGATCACCCCTACCACCTCTGGATCTCCTCCACACGGCCAGGATGAGGAAGAGGGCCACCAGGATCTCCTGCGACCCCTCCCACCCTGGCAGCCGCTTCTTTGAGCCTCTCCCATCCGGCCGGCGCTTCCGAACCATCCAATCCAAGACCACCAGGCGCAGGAACTCTTTCTTTCCCCAGGCTGTTCTACTGCTCAACAACACTGACTATTCCCTCCTAGCCCCCAATCAGCAGGCTTGCCCCAGGTGCTTCTCTTCAGCCTTAATGTCTGCATCCAACTCTCACTAGCACAATGATCCATGACATCGTACCTGTTAAAGCTGCTTGGACTCCATCAAGGTTATCTTACCAACGCAGCAGCATGTAAAATGGTAGCGACTGCAGACGTAGAATGTAAAATGTACTGTTAATCCATTTAGTTTAGTCTGTGTATTTGTACTTGTAGCCATATATGTAAGATAGACAACTGTTGACGTGTATTTTGCCTTTGCCATGTATACCACAAGCAATTCCGAGTACGGTACCCCCGAACTTGGCGAATAAATCCATCTTGTATCTTGTATCTTGTATATACAGTATATACATATATATATATATACAGGTCCGGTTTTCTGGTTCTGGGAAGGCACCCAAGACCCAGGACTAGGGCGGCAAAAATAGCTGTTGTCCGAGGGGTGGGTGACAGGTTAACTGCACCTGTCACCATCCATAAATGCATTCCTCTGGCTCCACAAGTCCACAGCCGCTCGCCCAGCTTTGCTCTGTTACTGACTGTGTGAGCAGAGCAGCAGGTGGGGGCGGGCGCAGTTACCAACTATGAGGAGAAGAGAGGACTCCGGAGCACATGCGGCGGTAGAGTGAAGCAGGACGGGAGCGAGCGAGCCTGCATCAGCCAGCAGGCAGACTCTCACTCCCGAATCCCAGGGTAGTGAAGCTTCTAGTGGCAGCGGGCGCTTCTCTCAACACGGCGCACGCCCCGCTGTCAATCAAGTAATGGTGCGTGATGTCAGCCGCCGGAGCCAGGATGCAGGAGTGGGTGTAGTGGATAGGAGGTCTCGTGGTGCCGCTGGGGCTGATGGTTGGATAAGATCCCCAGTGCGCAGGTGCCGAGGACATCGGAACTCCCTTCCCTACTGTAAAGTCTGCTGCCCTCCAGCCTTCAGGGGACCCGCTCCCTCAGGCTGCTGTAAGTGAACAGAACTATTCTCTATGTGACATGATGTGATGTAAAATTACAGTACTATTGATGTTTAAAGGGGAACTGAAGAGAGAGGTATATGGAGGCTGTCATGTTTATTTCCTTTTAGACAATACCAGTTGCCTGGCAGCCCTGCTGATCCTCTGCCTCTAATACTATTAGCCATAGCCCCTAAACAAGCATGCAGCAGATCAGGTGTTTCAGTGGTTCAGACTTATAAGTCTGATCTGACAAGACTAGCTGCATGCTTGTTTCTGGTTTTAATCAGATACTACTGCAGAGAAATAGACCAGCAGGGCTGCCAGGCAACTGGTATTGATTAAAAGGAAATAAACATGACAGCCTCCATATACCTCTCTCTTCAGTTCCCCTTTAATGTGTCCACTCGCCCAACCCTTCAAACCAAATGTTATTTTTAGGTATATAGGTTATTTTAAAGGTATTTATATGCAGGGTTAGGGTTACTGTTCCCCATCCTCTGTCTTTGCTGTGGCCCCTTAATGCTCTGCTTCTGTCCAGCGCATGCTCAGTCGCACTTTCTCAGTCACACTTTCTCAGTTGCACTTTCTCAGTCGCACTTTACTGTGCATGTGTGGTCCCTGAGACAGACAAAAAAGTTCTATTTTATTTACCTGAGGGCTTCCTCCAGCCCCTTGTAGCCTTACAGGTCCCTTGGTTTCCTCACGGTCTGTTATGTTGTGTCGCTTGCCCACTAGACCAGTCGTGGGCTACTGCACATGCATGGCCCACGCCGTGCGACTCCTCAGTCAAGCTTCTGCTGCTGGGAGCGTTCTACGCATGAGTAGAACGCTCCCAGCCATAGGAAATGTGCGACCTGGGACGCACATGCGCAGTAGCCTGTGACTTGGGATCTTTTAGGAGGGAATAGCGACACAATTGAATTGACTGGGTGGGAACCAAGGGACTTAAGGTAGCCACTAATGGTCCAATTTCCAACAAAAAATCATTCGAGCGATCAGAAATTCTGATCGGAAGTGAAATATTGTAATAAATCATTCACTACACCATCAACGAACCAATCTTTACTTCCTATCACAACCAACAAGAAAATCCAAATTTTGGTTCGCTGAAAATTCATTCGGGCGACATTTTTTTCACTCATTCATAATCGATTGTGTCCACCAATGGAGATTATTTACAACCAATCCGATCAGAATTTCTGATCGCTCAAACAATTTTTCGCTAGAAATTGGACCGTTAGTGGCCACCTTACAAGGCTATGAGTGTCTGAAAGAATTCCTAAGTAAATAGAACTTGTTCTTCCCTCTCAAGTTTACTTTAAAATCACACTAGTTAAAAGAGGTGCTGCTTTTTTTTTTTTTCTTTTTTTGAGCAGAACTCAAATTTAACCTGATGCTCACTGCAGAAGGTCAGTTAACTCACCTTTGTCGCTGCCTCTGAGTGCTGCCCTCCATGCTGCATGCCTCTGCTCTCCATCTACTTCCAACTTTGAATGATGAAGTAGCTGGAGACCTGAAATGCTATGTGGAGGGCAGCACACAGATGTGGTGACAATGGTGTGTTAACCCCCCTCGTCACAGTGCACATCAGTTTAAATTTGAGTTCTGTTTTAAAGGACAACTGTAGTGAGAGGTATACAGAGGCTGCCATATCTATTATTTCCTTTAAAACAATACCAGTTCCCTATCAGCCCTGCTGATCCTCTGCTTCTAATACTTTTAGCCATAGACCCTGAACAAGCATGCAGAAGATCAGGTGTTTCTGACATTATTGTCAGATCTGACAAGATTAGCTGCATGCTTGTTTCTGGTGTGATTCAGACACTACTTCAGCCAAATAGATCAGCAAGGCTGCCAGGTAACCAGTATTATTTAAAATGAAATAAATATGTCAGCCTCCATATTCTTCTCACTTCAGTTGTCCTTTAAAGCATTCAGAACAGAGGTACCAATCATAACACAATCATAACACTGATGTGACACCATGGTGGGGACAGAGCATGCGCCATCATATCAATATACTGCAATATATAGAAACCCACATAATTAATGTAAAAGAGGGTAACCTGAACTATTTTCTACATTCAGGATGTAGGTGGTGGTGGGTGGGGGGCGATTTGATGACAGTGGGCCTTGGGTGGAGAAAATGTTAAATTAATTTGGCCGGTGATAATTTGCTCCCCTCCAATGTTGTTTACTTTGTATTTATTTACTTTTGGGAGGAGTGGGGTGAAACTGATATACTGTACTTATGTTCATGTAATTAGTAATCATGTAAGAAATATGTGTGCTATAAAAGCCATATGAATGTCAATGTCATATGCATTTTTTAACCATTCCTTTCAGATTGAAGGTAAAATCTCCAATGAGCTGTAGTGGAGCACCTGACTGAGGCGTTTGGCTTTACTACAGCTCATTGGAGATCTTACTATCTTTATATACCTGAAGAAGCAGAAGCCCAGTCCTTAGAAATGCATTGCAATCTATGAGAGTTTTATTCATTTGAATCAATAAAATTGCTGTTCTTAACCTCACCATTGAGTTTTTTTTTCCAAAGAGTCCATGTTCTGTCCATAATTACAGAGACTGACTTTTTAATCTATGTGGGGTTGTTTTTGTTCTCCCCAATAGACTAACGTTGTCCCACTACCTTGTGACAGTGATGAGCAAAAATACTGATATTTTTTTTGCATTAAAGGATACCCGAAGTGACATGTGGCATGATGAGATAGACATGATTATGTACAGTGCCTAGCACACAAATAACTATGCTGCGTTCCTTTTTTTCTTTCTCTGCCTGAAAGAGTTAAATATCAGGTATGTAAGTGGCTGATTCAGTCCTGACTCAGACAGGAAGTGACTACAGTGTGACCCTCACTGATAAGAAATTCCAATTATAAAACGCTTTCCTAGCAGAAAATGTCTTCTGAGAGCAAGAAAGAGATAAAAAGGGCAATTTCTTATCAGTGATGGTCACACTGTAGTCACTTCCCGTCTGAGTCAGGACTGAGTCATCCACTTTCATACCTGATATTTAACTCTTTTAGGCAGAGAAAGAAAAAAGGAACACAGCCTACTTATTTGTGTGCTAGGCACTGTACATACACATGTCTATCTTATCATGTCACATGTCAGTTTGGGTATGCTTTAATTTCCACGAATAATGAAAAATTTGTCTTTCAAGGGAAAATGGCATCAAAAATACTTTTGTAATAAGTTTGTGAATTTTTACGCAAAGAAAAAACAATTTTCATGCTTTTTTTACTCATTTTCACTGTAACGATTTCAGCCGCCCGGATGTGATCCTCACGTCCAGGCGGCTGCTCTGCTGCAGCGGCGCGCTTCAGGGTGCTCCCGCGCGCGATCGTGCCCCCGTTTCCCTGTGCTGTCCCCCGGTAGCCCTGGTAACAGTGAACAGGAACATGGTTCCCGTTCACCGATCTAAGTTGCCAGCAGAAAAACCGACGGTCTCTAATCAGAGACCACAGTTTTTCTAAAAAAAAAAAAAAATTCACATCCTCCTTGTGATTCCGATAAGCGAGAAGCACAAGAGAAGAAAAAACTCAAGGTGGCCATCTTGTCGCCAAATAGTAAATATACATCTACATACATTTTTCATGCCAATTTACACATATTATAACATTAAAAATTAACTGTTTATTTCCCAACACCAAAAAGTTACTCAAATAACATTTTTAATGAAAAGAAATTACAATAAAAAAAACAAAAACATTAATAGTTACCTAAGGGTCTGAACTTTTTAAATATGCGTGTGAAGGGGGTATACTACGAACATTTTTAAATTATAAGCTTGTAAATAGTGATGTACGCAAAACTGAAAAAATGCACCTTTATTTCTAAATAAAATATTGGCGCCATACATTGTGATAGGGACAAAATGTAAATGGTGTAATAACTGAGACAAACGGGTAAATAAAATACATAGGTTTTAACTATGGTAGCGTGGATTATTTTAAAGCTATAATGGCCAAAATCTGAGAAATAATGAAATTTTTCCACATTTTTCTTATTAATCCTGTTAAAATGCATTTATAAAACAAATAATTCTTAGCAAAATGTACCACACAAAGAAAGCCTAATTATTGGCGGAAAAAAACAAGATAAGGATCAATAAATTGTGATAAGTAGTGATAACGTTTTTAGCGAATGAATGGGAGGTGAAAATTGCTCTGATGCATAAGGTGAAAAATCCCCGCTGGCTGAAATGGGTAAAATATATTTTTTTCACTTTTTTTTTACCTTATTGCAAAACTATTATATACTAGCTGGTCGCCCAGCATTGCCCGGGTATGTAATTGGCTAGTGTTAGTTCTGCCCACTTTTTCTAATCCTAACACACTCACACTCAATGATGACCTAGTTTATGAGTGTTGCGGTCTTTGGCATCAATAATTGGCATTGAAATGAAATAAATCTAATTGGCTGTGGCTCCACTCCTTTGAAAATCAATAGGTGAATTTTGATTAGCTTTTTTAGGCTCCACCCACTTTTCTGAATATTAATCCCAGTCACCCAGTGACCAACTGTGCAAAGTTTAAGAACCCTGCCATTGACAGACAGTGTAAGAATGGCTGCAGTTTACATTCTGGCAGTGAAATTTGTATTTTTCTCCACCCACTGATGTCCTAATGTTTCCCGGGTATGTATTTGGCTGCTGTTGGCTGTGGCCACTTTTTCTAACCCTAACACACAATTGTCAATAGTCAATGACCTAGTTTGTGAGATTTGTGGTCTTTGGCATGAATAATTTTCATTGAAATGAAACACATCTGATTCGCTGTTTGTGGCCCCACCCCTTTTCTAAATATTTAACCCCAGTCACCCAATGATCAACTGTACCAGGTTTGAGGCTTGTGCCATTAACAGTGCAAAAATGGCAGCAATTAAATATTTGCCTTGAAAATCAATAGGTGAATTGTGATTGTTTTTTAGGCTCCACCCACTTCCTGAATATTAATCCCAGTCACCCAGTGACCAACTGTGCAAAGTTTTAGAACCCTACAATTAATAGTGTAAGAATGGCTGCAGTTTACATTTTCCCAGTGAAATTTGTGTTTGTCTCCACCCACTGATGACTCGCCATTGCCCAGGTATGTATTTGGCTGGTGTTGGCTCCGCCCACTTTTTCTAACCCTAACACAAAATTACTTAATGACCAAGTTTGTGAGCTTTGCGGTCTTTGACATCAATAATTTGCATTGAAATAAAATAAATCTGATTGGATGTGGCTCCACCTCTTTTCTGAATTTGAACCCCAATCACCCAATGGCCAACTGTACCAGGTACAGGTGATTAACAGTGCCAGAGGCTTGTGCCATTAACAGTGCAAGAATGGCATCAATTAAATATTCCCCTTAAATATTAATATGTGGATTTTGATTGGCTTTTGTAGGTTCCACGCACTTTTCTGAATATTAATCTCAGTCACCCAGTGACCAACTGTGCAAAGTTGGAGAACCCTACCATTAATAGTGTAAGAATTGCTGCAGTTTACATTTTCACAGTGAGATTTGTATTTGTCTCCACCTACTGATGACCCAGCATTGCCCGATTATGTATTTGGCTGGTGTTGGCTGCGCCCACTTTTCCTAACCCTAACACACAATTACTCAATTACTCAATGACCAAGTTTGTGAGCTTTGCGGTCTTTGGCATCAATAACCTGCATTAAAATGAAACAAATCAGATTGGCTGTTTGGGGATCCACCCCCTTATATAAATTTAAACCCCAGTCATGCAATGATCAACTGTACCAGGTTTGAGGCTTGTGCCATTAACAGTGCAAGAATGGCAGCAATGAAATATTCCCCTGAAAAATCAATAGGTAATTTTTGATTGTTTTTTGTAGGCTCCACCCACTTTTCTGAATATTAATCCCAGTCACCCAGTGACCAACTGTGCAAAGTTTGAGAACCCTACCATTAACAGTGTAAGAATGGCTGCTGTTTACATTTTTCAGTAAAATTTGTATTTGTCTCCACCCACTTATGACCCTGCGTTGCCTGCTTATGTGTTTGGCTGGTGTTGGCTGTGCCCACTTTCCTAACCCTAACACATGATTAATCAATTACTCAATTACCAAGTTTGTGAGCTTTGCGGTGTTTGGCAACAATAATTTGCATTGGAATGAAACAAATCTGATTGGCTATTTGTGGCTCCACCCCCTTTCTGAAATTGAACCCCAGTCACCCAATGATCAACTATACCAGGTTTGAGGGTTGTGCCATTAACAGTGCAAGAATGGCAGAAAAGTAAATATTCCCCTTGAAAATCAATAGTTGAATTTTGATTGGCTTTTATAGGCTCCAACCACTTTTCTGAATAATAATCCCAGTCACCCAGTGACCAACTGTGCAAAGTTTGAGAACCCTACCCTTAACAGTGTAAGAAAAACAAAAGTTTGCTTTCTTAAAACAGAAAGAATTTGCGATAATTTAAGTTGGAGTGAGCTTGAGATGTCTCCCAGTGCATCACTGCTGAATATTTGCAAATTAACCATTGTTGCCCTTAGAAGCTAAACATATCTCCAGTGTAACAGTGTAAGAATGGCTGCAGTTTACATTTTCCAGTGAAATTTGTATTTGTCTCTTTTTGGTTATGGGAATAAAAAGTACCCTATACTTTATTCCAGGTAATGTACTATGTGTGTGCCAAATTTCATTCAAATCCGTTCAGCCGTTTTTGCGTGATCGAGTAACAAACATCCAAACATCCAAACATCCGAACTTTACCATTTATTATATTAGTAGGATTTTCACAAATACTGTATTTCTCAAAATCAAAGATAGCATTTTCAATGCCAAAAAGACTTTGGCAAAAATTCCCAAGCAACAGTGTTGTGTGAATCAGGGCTCGTTCCCACTAGAGCCGTTTTTCTCATTTTTTTAAGCGCTGGCGATTTTGAAAAATCACCCTGAAAGTGCTTGCACCATGAATCTCTATGAGACAGTTTACATCTGAGCGGTTTGTTTCCGATCTGCTCATAAAAACGCTGCATGGGCCAATTTTGTTTTCAAAGATTTTATTAAGTTTTCAGTTTTCAAAAAAGAAAAGAATACATTAAGGCTAACAACAGAGCCAAATAATAACATAACAGTCAACGTAACATTGGACAGTTATCCTTCAATAAAACGGATGATAACATAATCACAATGTAAACAAAGGGGACATGCACAGTAGAAAGCTTTATAAAGGTGTGCCCCAGAGGATCACGTCCAACTATCTGGGGCATGCATATGAGTAAGGGGAGGGTAGTCCCAGCCTGAGGCTGGGGAAGACTGTGATCTCCGGTACCCGTCGTCCAGCGATAGACGAGCAACCAAGAGGTCGCTATGATGAGCTCAACTGGGGAGTTCAAACGAGGAAGAAAGAACCAGAAGAGAGAGAATGAAGGAAAGAAGGAAAAAAGAGAGAGAGAGGAAGAAGAGGAGGAGGGCCATCCCGACTCATAGCCTCGTGATCAAGGAGCTCTCCATGAGAGGATGTTCTAATTGGATCCAGGGGTCCCAAATCTTCTCAAATTTTCTATGGGTATCCCTCAAGATACCGGTCAATTTCTCGTTGATCATAAAGGAGTTGATTCTTGATTTTACCTCACCAATGTTAACAGAAGGTTTTTTCCAGTTGCTGGCAATTGTCATGGTAGCTGCCGAGAAAACAAATGAGGCTAGTTTGTTCTGAGATGAGTTGAGTAGGTCTATTTTTTCATGCAGGAGAGCTTGCCATGGGTTTTTGGGGATAGTGACATGGAAGAGGGATGAGAGTAGCCTATAAACTTGGCACCAAAACCTAGTGAGTCTGGGACAGGTCCACCAAATATGTAGCATGTCTCCATGTGACCTGCAGCCGCGGAAGCAGAAAGGACTGGCAGAAGGAAACACCTTAGCTATTCTTGCCGGGACAAGGTACCAGCGGGTCATAACCTTGGAGGCCGCTTCTACTGTATGTAGATTCGTTGAGCAGCAGGAAATCCTGCTTCATATATTTAGCCAGTCCTCTCTGTCTCTCGTGCCCGACAGATCCGATTCCCATCTGATAGTGTAGGCATGGGTTAGTGGTCGCTCTGGGCAGGTCAGAAGGGCGTAAATTGTAGAGATCAGCCCTTTAGAGTTGGGACGGTGAAGGCATATGTTCTCATATGGGGTGGTATCATAAGGGGGATCCCTATTCTGGATGAGAGACTGCACCCAATGCTTTATCTGCAGAAAGCGAAAATATTCTCTCGGCGGGACTTGAAAGTTTTCTTGTAGGGCTGGCCAACTGTACACCCCCCTGGGGGTAAGGAAGTGCATTACTTTAGTAAGACCATTGTCAACCCACCATCTAAAGGCTGACGGATTTTCATTCCCTGGAAGGAAAAGTGGGTTGTTAACTAAAGGTAGCATGGGAAGGTGGGGGGATAGAAGATGAGAAGAGTATCGGACTGAGTCCCAAACTTGGAGGCTATGGAGCATGGGGGGGCTGAGGGTGGGGGGCCGCAACTTTTGGGGTACCCAAAGAAGGGTGCTTGGGAGCAGAGGAGCACTGTCTGGCATTTCGAGAAACACCCAGAGAGGAGTGTCACGGGTTTGAAACACCCGTGTTAGCTGAGTGATAGTCGCTGCTCGGTAATAAGAGCTAACCTGAGGGACTCCTAGGCCACCGTCTAGTTTGTGGGCGAAAAGGGTAGATTTATTGACTCTAGGGTGCTTACGACCCCAAATGAACGATTGTATTCTATGTTGAAAAGTGCGCAGGTAGTGGGGGGGCACTTTGACAGGAAGGGTTCGGAAGTAATAGAGGAGCTTAGGTAAAAATGTCATCTTAATTGAATTGATCTTCCCTAGCCAGGAGAGTGGGAGCGAAGACCATCTGTCCGTTAGTGCAGATAGGGATTTAAGTAATGGCGGATAGTTAGCCGTGAAAAGGGAGTCATAGTTGGGGGTTAATGTAACTCCAAGGTAGGGTATAGATTGAACCCACTGAAAGGGGCAAAATTCCTGAAGTTGAGTGGTAAGATGTGGTGTTAGGGCGATACCTAGGGCTTTAGATTTTGCCATGTTAATTTTTAACCCAGAGACCTGGGCAAATTGTTCGAGGGCTTTGAGGGCGTTTGGGATGGAGATGTGAGGTTGTGTGAGATACAACAAGGTGTCATCCGCGAACATTAATAATTTGTGGGCAAAACCGGCTCTATCTACCCCTTTAATATTAATCTTGTCCCGTAATAAACAGGCAAGTGGCTCCAGAGCTAAGATGAAAAGTAGAGGGGAAAGGGGGCAGCCCTGACGTGTGCCTCTCTTTATTGAAAAAGGTTGTGAGGTGTGGCCTGAGAATCTCACTGAAGCTGTGGGAGTGGAATACAGTCCTCCAACCCAATTCAGGAAGTAGGGGTCTAGCCCCCATTTGCTTAAAGTATGTTTGAGGTAGTCCCATGAGAGGGTATCGAAGGCCTTAAAGATGTCTAGGGACAGGGCTACACTTGGGATTTTATGGGAGTGCAGGTAATGGGACAGGAGGATTGCACGTCTAGTGTTGTCTTCCGCTTGGCGGCCTGGAACAAAACCTACCTGATCACGGTGAATGAGATCTGGCAGAACTCTATTTAAACGCGAAGCTAATATTTTCCCTAGTAGCTTAAGATCGACATTAATGAGGGAAATAGGGCGAAACTGGTGAGGAGCATGACAGTCTTGTTCAATTTTGGGGATCATAGAGATATGAGCAGATAGCAGGGAGCTAGGGGGAAGTTTGCCTTCTCGTAATTCGTTAAAGCAGTCGGCTAAGGTTGGGGCTAATGAGTTTGCTAATTTTTTGTAATATTGTGCTGTGAAGCCATCTGGACCTGGTGTTTTATTGATCTTAAGGGTTTTTATGGCGGAAAGGACTTCTAAAGAGGTGATAGGTGCACTAAGGCTAGTCGCAGTGTCTTGGGCAAGTTTAGGTAGGCATACTTGGTCTAAAAAGTCATGGATGGCTTTGTCTGAAGCAGTAGTAGCGTTGGTGTATAAGTCTGTGAGGAATGTGGCAAAGATGTCCACTATTTTGCGAGGATTGGCGGTTGCCTGACCAGAAAAGTCGCGCACTTTCAGGGTAGTAGGGTGGAGAGGCCTATTTTTTAGACACTTGGCTAAAAGAGCCAAGGGCTTATTGGCATTATAATAATATAATTGCCTCCTCCAACGCAGTTGTTGTTCTACTTTATCCATTAGAAGCATGTCTAGTTCGGTGCGGAGTCGGTCTTTAATGATTCTATTGATCCGGGTAGGTCGCTGTTTCCAGGTGTGTTCAGCCGCTTCAAATTTACTAGTTAGGTCTGCGATCTTTTGGATGCGTTGGCGTTTAAGTGAGCTTGCCATGCCAATCAGAAAACCTCGAATGGTAGCTTTATGAGCTTCCCACAAGGTCAATGAAGAAGATACGGAGCCTGTGTTCTCAGCAAAATACTCTGTAACTTTGTCTTTTAATTGGTTAAGTATTTCCTCTCTGGAAAGCATGGAGTCATTCAAACGCCAGAGAAATTCTCTTTTAAGTGGGAGCGATAGTGAGCAACAGATTGAGATTGGGGAATGGTCAGACCAGGTGGTGGAGTGTATTTTGGCGGCTGGGACAAGATGTAGGTATTTCTGCTGAATAAATATATGGTCAATGCGACTAAAGCTGTCGTGGGCGTTTGAGTAAAAGGTAAAGTCCTTAGTGGTAGGGTGAAGTTCTCTCCATGTATCTACATAGCCATGTTTGTCAAGCATTGCTTTGATTTTGATACCCTGGAGATCAGTGGCTTCAGGAGAGGGGTTAGGGGCAGTATTTTTTTGTCTATCTATTCTTGGGTTAAGGGTGACATTAGTGTCGCCCGCAATTATAATCTGACCAGCTCCGTGCTGCGTTAGGACTTGGAGGAAGTGAGAGTAGAAGTTGGACTGGTGTGCGTTAGGTGCGTAGTAAGAGGCGAGAGTAATTTCTCTGTCATATATTGAACCAATTAAAATGAGGTATCGGCCCGTAGGGTCAGCGATTTGTTTTGTGCAAATGAACGGGAAGTTTTTCCTAAAGGCAATGATGACGCCCCGAACTTTAGTACGGGCACAAGCAAAATAGGCTATGGGGAAGTGGCGGTTTAGATATCTGGGACAGGATGACTGGTCTAATCTGGTTTCTTGTAGGCAGACTACGTCCGCTTGACATGTTTTGTAGTATGAAAATGCTTTAGAGCGTTTGTTGGGGGAGCCAAAACCCTGGACATTGTGTGAAATTTTTTTAAAAGTATCAGAAGTCATGGAGGCTCAGTATGGAGATAAAGCCAAAGATGTGAGACCACGAGGCGGGAGGCCCAGAGAAGAGAAAAACAAAGAAGAGAGAAGAAAAGAGTGAAGAGGGTGAGAGCAGATATTAGAGAGGTTGACCTAAGGTAGGTCAGTAGCAGGATAAGCTCAAGAAGAGCAGAGTACCAGATGGAGGCAAGCTCTAACTGATACATAGGGAGAGCATGTGTAGACCGACTGCCCTGCTGGCTAAGTGAGAATCTGAAGTGACTGGGGGGTCCCAACGGCTATAATCGAAAGGGAAAAAGGGAAAGGAGAGGGGAGAGGAATAAAGAAAGAGAAACAAAAAAAAAAAAAAGGGGAGGGGGGGGGGTAAGAAGGAGGTGTTTAATGGTCAGAAATTTCCAATAGGTTTAGGGTTATTATATAGCCTTTCTCCATTAGCCAGCACAAAAGTGGGTATGCTCAAAGAAGGTTTTGTTATGGGAAGTGAGGACCAAACGAGAATGTAGGTAATTTCTGCTGGGCTGGCTAGAAACTAATAGTAGTGTAATAAATTAACCACATGTTATAATGATATCATCGTGCATAACATGAGAATATATTGGGAAGCCAAGGGAAGAGGGAGAGGAGTGCTCAGTGACGGAGGGGCACACATGGTGACCCTGGGGTATAAGCAGATATTGGACAGGCATAAGGGAGGGGGTGAGAGGGAGGGAGGGTATCGGGGAGCATTAGCAAAGCCACATAATTATAGAGACAGTGGATGGTGTCTAATGCATAGGTGACAACAACATATCTAGCACACAGGTAGCTCACGTTTAAACATATTAAGGACTGGTAACAGCATATTAAAATTGACCACACATTATGTCATTGCCCTTATGTAAACCGTGGGAGGGTTTAGGGAAGTCGGGGACAGGGGAAAGGAATGCTGGGTGACAAGGGAGCACACCTGGTGATCCTGGGGCATAAGCAGATGTTGGCCAGGCTTAGGGGGAAGGTAAGGGGGAGGGCGGGTGTGAGGGAACAGTAGTAGAGTCACGTAAACAGAGATAGTAAATGGTGCCTAGAGCATAGGTAACACCAACACATCTTGCCCATAGGTAGCTTACGTTCAGACATATGAAGAGCTAGTAACAGCATAGTAAATTAATCACATGTTGTATTCCCGTATAAAGGACAATCTATATTTATAGAGAAGTGTTGATCTATGTACCAGTGGGTATGTGAGCTGTATACGTGACCAGTGGGCAGATGACCAGGGTTTAAGGGTACATACATTTGGGAAAAGCATATGGGTAATGCAGCGAATGATTAGATGATTGTAACATTATGATAAGATTAAAGTAATCGCTCTTGTTATATCGGTGCATTACATAGTCGCACCATATGCCCGTAATGTTAGGAGGGGTCCCTCTCAGTAAAGTGACGCAATAAAATTACGTGCAGATAAAGAGCCGGCTGCCCCCCGGTCGCAATGGCCTATAGGAGCTCCTGGGGATAGGAGAGAATTACACTCACAAGACACCATCTCCTAGTAACGTAGCTGCCATAGAGCTAATGTGACAGAGATGGCACAACAGCACCATCTAGTGGAAGCAAGCAAGCTGCTTAAATTAACGGAGGGCTGTGAAGCAGAACTGCTATGTATATCTTCTAAAATATGTCGATGGGGAGGGTAACAAAGCAGCTGCCTTACGACCAAAGGGCACACAGCTCAGAAAGGATGAGTCATTTTGTAAAGCAAAAAGTAAACATCACGAGCGTATAACGTATATATAAATATATATATAAAAACAAACAAACCTTTTCTTGCATAACAGTAAGGCAGAACATGAACGAGTTTTAAACAAGACCCTTGGATTAGGTCTACTATATTATAATGGGTGTCTGGGAAGGATAAGGGGAAGAGGGAAAGGGGTGCACAGTGGTAGAAGGCTCCATATAGATACCTTGGGGTATGAACAGGTCTGGGATGGGTGCAGGGGGAGGGAAGGAGAGGGTGGGGGGTAAATTAACCCTACAGCGTTTTCTGGTCTAAAACAACAGTAGTCCAGTTCCAGCGGTTGGCGACCAAAGAATAAAAAGAAAATAAAGAAAGAGTAAAAAGTAAAAAGCACTCAAAGTAACACTCCAAGGAAACGCATGAGGAGAAATGCTCTAGTGTTTCATAAGCGACGGCTTTCAAGCCAGGCAGGGGAGTACTTCTGTTAGCTCCATTCTTTTGATGTACAAAAGTAAAAGTAGCCAAGGGATAAAGAGAGTTATAGTCTTACCCAACCGTCTAGGCAGATGATAAGATCCGAGTGATTTAGATGCAGAGGTAATATCTAAAGACAAGGCAGGGAGCCTGGGTGGGAAGCACAGATGCGGAAAGTAGATCAGTCTGGCCGTAGATCATCCCGGTGGGGAGAGGCTCTCTCCTGGGAGCCTGTGGCAGATTTAGGTGAGCTTCGGGCTCGGGGGCTCTGACGCTGGACATCATGAAGTGATGGTGACTTCTGGGAAAGGCGCCTTGATGGGGACCTGGAGTTGTTGTCAGCCGGGAGGAGGAGACGAAGCTGCTCGAAGAGCTGTTTAGCATCCTCTGGAGAAGGTACCGCATAAGTCTTCCCGGAGTAAGTGAAAATCAATTTGAAGGGAAATCCCCATTTGTACTTAATATTGCGGGAACGGAGGGCCGATGTAAAGGGCTTCATGTCCTTCCTCTTCTGAATAGTGGCCGGAGCAAGGTCCACGTATATCTGATATGAATTGTCCTGGAAGGTGAGCGGCTCCTTTTCCCGCGCTGCTTGCAGTATTGTTTCTTTGGTACGGTAAAAAGTAAATTTAATTAAAATATCCCGAGGAGGACCTCCTGGCTTCTGCGGTCCCAGAGCTCTATGAATTCTATCAAATTCTAGGCGGTCGATTGGTAGAGAAGGGACCAGTTCTTGCAGCAGGGCTGTAGCGGTGGAGGTGAGATCCAAAATGGACTCTGGAAGCCCGCGAATTCTAAGGTTGCCACGGCGGGAGCGGTTCTCGGAGTCCTCCAAACGTAATTTCGCCTCTGCTAGCTCCGCTTTCATCTCCCCCATCTCTTTCTCATGGGTGTCCACCACCGTGTTCACTTTATCTACTTTGTCATCCAGTTCTCCCATGCGTGCCGTTAGATCCCTGATCTCTCTCTTCAGCTGAGCTGCGACTTTATGAGCTACTGTATCTAGCTCACGATGTAAAAGTGCCTTGAATTTATCCAGCATGAGGGCATCTTTGGGTGTCCATTCTAGGGCTGCCTCGGCTGAGCGAGAAGAGCGCGGTGTAGAGTTCCCTGACTTGCCAGTCTTAGAGCGCAGGTGAGAAGTGATCGTGGCATCTGAGAGGGAAGAGGCAGAAGACGCCATGCTTGGCGGGCCTCGGCGCCTCCGAGTGGATGCCACCGGAGTGGAGGGAGAAGACTCTCTGGATCCTCTTGAAGATCGCCTCATATGTGCACGGAGCAGAGCCGATGTCAGAGCAAGGTAAGAAATGCCAAATTAGGCTGTTGGGATGGCGGCTATACAGGGCAAAGGCAGTCGGTCACGCTGAGCAACTCTAAGAAGCGTCCATCTTCCTAGCGCGCCAGCCACGCCTCCGCTGCATGGGCCAATTTTGAGGCGATTTTGCCTCAATAGAAGGTATAGGAAAAATGCAAAACGCTCACAAAATTGCTTTGTGCATCAAGTGCATTCATGTTTTTAGAATAAATACATTGTATTTATTATTTTATAGATCAAAGAGTTCACTTCCTGAATTGCGCCAGGGAGTGAAAAAACGCAACCGCTCTGCAAAAGCGCTTAGAAAAGTGCTTTACAGAAAAAGCAGGTAATCGCCGGCAATCGGAAAGAAAAACTACGGCAAAAACGCGTAACGCAAACGCTAGCACGATTGGAATGCAGTGTGCACAAGGCCTAAATGTAATGTACATTATCTTAATCCCTTTCTCACAAACTTACTACACTATATTGGCTCTTTACATATTAAATGACATTGCTTAATCTCTTTTCAATTCTCTTTGGATTTCACACACACCTTTCCAGTACAATCTGCCCTCAGACATGATTCAGCAAAGGACTGGAAATGGATATCAACAGACTGCAACAAAAAGACGGTCAACAACAGTTTCCAGGAAATGAACATCACACCAATGGAATCCCGCAGAGTTAACAGTGTCTCGGTTATCAAATTGCTGACAAAATGCCGAGCCAAGTAAAAGTGTTTACAGAACTGTACAAATGTTACATGCTTGTAAAAGGTTGCAAAGTGCATGTCTGATAATACTTTTAAAATTCAGCTTGTGAATTAATTTGGAATTTAAAGAAAATAATAAAAACTGCCAGATATACAATTATCCATTCCAGTTTGAGGTATCAGTTGTACAGAGCAGTGTTCTCTCTTTAGACGTTGTTAAGAACTGCACACAAAGGAAAAGAAATACACACCTTTGAACTCAGAACCTAACCTTATTCAACACAAAAGGCTGCCTCTATGTTTACCTGAAATTTTTTTGTCCTTCAAAACCTAGTCTATCGAGGATCTATATCTGGATATATCTAGGACCTGTTTAGTTTAAATGAACACAATCACAATAATTTATATTTAGAATAAGCTCTGCAGTGGTAGTTAAAAAAAAATGTGTATATAGATAGATAGATAGATAGATAGATAGATATCACTGTGTAATATATATATATCAGGATATCTAGTTTAAAGAATGTATGGTAACTGTCATATTTACTTTGTAATACACATATAGTGTACAGTGTATGTGTCAAGCAACAACCGTTGAGTTCCTACATACAAGGACATTTTCAGAAGTGACTTATGGCTGCTTTACATCCTCTGTCCCGGTGTCAGCAGCACACAGAAAAATACCTGCAGAAACTCACCTCGATGACTGAGTCAAGCAGCCCCTGTGTGACAATGTGAACTCCTAATATAGTCTTGTCTCTCCCCTAAGGTGTATCCCTCTTGATACATTGCCAGTGCTCTTCTGGGTGTCCACACTTTAGTTTTTTTTTAGGCACTGTAAACAACAGATAATGCAAAAGCACTCTGGTTCCATTTTTTAAACAGAGAGAGAAGATACAATAAACTGAAATACAATAATGAGGGGAAAAGATTAGGATACTACCAAATGTTGTTGATTAATTGTTTCTCAAATGCAAAATCATCCAAATTAAATTTCACCCAATGTTCAATTGTTGAGCTGTTTTATATATATATATATATATATATATATATATATATATATATATATATATATATATATATATATATATATATATATATATATATATATATATCCTTTTATAGTACGCTCCAAGGGACCAGGAAAAGTGATTTGCTATATCAAAAGTTTACTATATCAGAAATTGTCCTAGAAATGGCCCGGCATGCCCTGGTACATTCTCCTCTACAAAATGCCAACTCTGTCCTCTCATTGGAGGTCCAAAAACAAGCACATTTGGTGGACTACAAGGTTACGTATACCCAGGGCTGCATAGTCAGCCTGGACAAACTGCTGGCACAGTATCCATGGATCTTAAAAAAAATGCTATGCTGTCACTGAATAGAGGTAGCCACTCACTTCCTGTGAGGGGCTCTGATACCTGCAGGGGCTTTACTTGCAGCACATGTCCTGCAAACGTTCTGCTCGCACTTGAGCCAATTATGAAGTCTCTCTTTAAAATTCAGCCAATTATGATAAGCCACTTGCATCTGTAATGCAAGTGGCTCCGATATCTCTGCGGGTAGGACCTAGCACTTTCTCCTTCACCCTCCTTAGTTTTGCAGCTCTGATCTGCACTACAAGTAAAAGTAGCCTGTAGTGGGCTCCACATGCTACCAGGAGCATCATCACTTGCAAGGGAAAAGATACTGCCATAGGCGTCAGGACAATATTGTGGACGGGAATGCAAGCAAGGATATGCGTGGCCAGAGCCACGTAGGTGCAGTGTGGCCAGCCAACTCCCAGTCAGCAAAAATGAAACTAAGCTGCGGCGGGGGAATGGAGGATCGTTGAGGACCGGCACGGGCACAGGACAGATGCAGGGGGCTGGTAGAAGCCCCAGGTAAGTGAAACTTTTTTTTTTTTTTAGGTGGCTTAAGTATCATTTTAAGTACCCTTTCTCATATGGCATTATCAATAAGATATAATAATAATAAAAAACACAAAGCACCAGATGCTTGAAAAAAATACTTTAATAAAAATGTGGACAAAAACACAAATTATAGTAGTATATAAGGAGTATATAAAGTTTGAACATCATCAAAGTTTTAAAGAGTGCATGCTGCACCAATTTAACTTCTTGAGATCTGTGCTGACTTTTTAACTATAAAAAAACACTAATAAGTTGCTTTATTAACTCCCATACCACACATCAATTGTCTCCTTTTCCAAAAGGTATATTCTATTACATGTAGAGTCAACTGAATTGCAAACAATTTTTTTGGGGTTAAAAAAATGGTCCCTTTTGTCAAGAAATGATTAACCAAACAAATTGATAATATACAAATATACAATGTTTAAGGAGGAACAATAGTGAAAATAACATAAAAAATACAATTGCTTACTTTTTACAATATTCACTTAAAAATATTTAGTCAGTGTTTGTCCATTATAAAATCTTTCCTGTCTCTCATTTACATTCTGAAATTTATCACTGGTGGTGACATCTTTAGTCCTGCCAGGTGATCTATTCGAAATGTTCGTTACTGAGAATTCTGCACACAGAGGGAGATGCTGCTTGCTTGGCAGTTGGAAACAAATGTTATTTCCCACAATGCAATGAGGTTAACAGACAGCAAACTGTCAGGACCATGGTCCTGACATCACACTGTGGGAGGGGTTTCACCACAATATCAGCCACACAGACCCCCCTGATTATCTATTTGAGAAAAGGTAAAGATTTCTCATGGGAAAGGAGGTATCAGCTACTGATTGGGATGAAGTTCAATTTTTGGTTAAAGTTCCTCTTCCGCCTCCCTGGCGGTAAGCCTGACACAGTGTCGGGCTAACCGCCGCAGGGGATCGCATTGCCCCGGGAGGATTTTTTAAAATAAAATTTGTTACATAGTCTTCAGCTAGCACTAGGCTAGCGACCTGTGCCCCCAAAGTGCCTCCGCTCTCCCCCAGATCCCCGCCACAATTTATACCCCCCAGGGATCCCGCGATGGCGCAGCCTCCCGATCAGCTCCAGGCTTCGCTATGGGGAGGATCGGGACTGTGCATGACGTCGATGACGTCATGACGTCATGTCCGATCGTCGCCATAGCAACGACTGAAGCTAATTGGGAAGCTGTGGCTCTTGCGGGATCGCGGATGGGTGAGTGTTGCCGACGGCGATCGGGGGGAGCAGATAGGTGCCGGGGGACTTGGGGGAAACAGGTAGCTAGCCTAGTGCTAGCTACGAAGTTTCAAACAAGTTTTATTCTAAAAATCCCTCCCACGGACGCCGCCTCATAAACTGAGCCAGGGAGGTTAAATACAAGTGAAAAAGCAATCAGCCAAAACTGTTTTGAAGTCACATTGAGGTCAGATTCTTACCAGAAACAGTAAAAGCATAAACATTTAAGGGTATTAGTATTTTTGTCAGTTCTGCATATACATTGATTACATCAGATCTCAACTGCTATGGCTTTTATCTATTTTCAAAACATCAGTTGCTGAGATTTCCAAGATTGGAAAAAAAAAGACTCGAACTGTGCAAAGAAAGTCAAAGTCGCTAGCCAAAATCATTACCTGGAATGGGAGTAAGAGGAGGCATCCATGAAAGATCCAATCAGTTTCAATGTTCGGGAGCTTTCTAATAAAACCAAACATGGGGTACGTAATAATACAGACAATGGTGTACAGAAAATATAGACACTAATACATAATACAGAATTGGTAGATATAGTAATTAACCCTCCTGGCGGTTTGTAAAAATCCGCCAGGGGGCAGCAAAGCCGTTTTTTTTTTTAAATTTTTTTTTTCATGTAGCGATACAAGGTCTCGCTACATGATAGCCACTGCTCAGCGGCATCCCCCCAGCCCCTCCAATCGCCTCCGGCGATCGGAGATCAGGAGATCCCGTTCAAAGAACGGGATCTCCTGGAGGGCTTCCCCCGTCGCCATGGCGACGGGGTGGGATGACGTCACCCATGTCCTCGACGTTGTGACGTCAAAGGGGACTCCGATCCACCGCTCAGCGCTGCCTGGCACTGATTGGCCAGGCAGCGCACGGGGTCTGGGGGGGGGGGGCGGCTGTGGCGCCACAGATAGCGGCGGATCGGCGGGTAGCGGCGGTGATCGGACTGCACACGCAGCTAGCAAAGTGCTAGCTGCGTGTAGCAAAAAAAAATTATGCAAATCGGCCCAGCGGGGCCTGAGCAGTGCCTTCCGGCGGCTTAGCCCGAACTCAGCTCGGGCTTACCGACAGGAAGGTTAATGACAATTGTGATGATCAAAAATGTATAGCAATTCTAAGACACAAAAGGGAAAGAGATTACAATCAAAATATATAGTAATGCTGCATTTTAAATACAGTATACAAATGTCAGAGTTTGTAATGTAGATTTGTTAGCAGTTTATAATGCTATTGAAACACATCAGCTCTCATTCACACCCCTTGTTTGAGGCTTCACTCCTGCTTTATTTGCATTGCCACTGCCAGACCTGCCATGATGCGACCTGAGGCAAATATTTGGCACTTTCCAGAGGTTGCAAACTGATATGGGCCCTGGAAAAAGTAACGCTTTCTGTGCCATTGTTCTAATGGCTGCATGAGCCCAACACACAGGTTAATAATTATACAAACTTTGGAATATGTTGTTGCTCTCCAGGATTCATAAAAAAACCTGTGTCATTCTGCAGCAATGTTCTGATGACTTCATGTACAAAGGTACAGGCAAAGCAGTAGACTTTGCAGACTATCCCTTTCAGCCAGCCCTCTGAAGACATTCCTTAGATTCACACACAGGCTAGTGTCCTTATGGTGTCTGGTTACGGACACAGTGAAGAAGGTAATAGCAATCTGAATTACATGTCTAGAGATAAGGGTGATGGGATCTGCCTGGAATCGACCCGAAATATCAACAAATGTATGGGAACTTTCAGAAATCTAAACACCAGGAACTATCAGAAATTGTTCATTTGATGGAAACACCCTAAATTAAAATAAAATCTCTAAAACAAGTACAGGGCAGGGGGATATAGATCAGTGCTGATTAGTAGTGAGATACATGTAGATGTAAAACAAAAGAAAAAACAGGGCACCGAGAGCCCAATAGTGCAATATAGTTTTAACAGAGAAAATCTGTCTAGATAGTTCGTGCAGAATTATACTCACAAAAAAGGGTCACCAACAGGCAACCACTTGAAAGGCAGGTGGGGAGAATTGGTACCCGACCCCACTCGGGTATAAAAGTCGCTCTCTGTAGACAGGAGAAAAAAGGGGGCGTACCCCTCCACCAAGGGCGGATAAGTAATATGTATCAAACGCAGATAGAACAGAGGCGCCAAAAAGAGTAAAAACACTATTATTTAAAAACAGTAAAAAGAGGGAAGGTAAGGTGGACTTACCTCCCTCTAGCAGTGGACAACAAAACTCTGAGGTAGAGTAGAATGCATTTATTAAACAGTGTAACTCCTAAAGATGCAACGCGTTTCGCGGGCCACAGCACCGCTTCCTCGGGCTATACAGGAGTTCAAAAAAGCTGTAAATGGGACATATACATAAATCAACAAAAAAGCATCAAACACTGACAGAGGCATACAGCTGTAACACTGGAGGAACATAAATTTCATTATAACCAGCATCTGCTGGTCTGTGAAGGTCAGATTAGTCTATCTTATCTAAGCAAAAAACACACACACAAAAAAAAAAAAAAAACACACACACAAAAAAAAAAAAAAAAAGAAAAAGTTGTGTGACAGTGGGGAGAGTGCATGCTCTCTAAACTGTTTTTACACTTGCATAGTCTTGGCGGTTATATCATTGTGACTGTTTCAGTCCGAATATACATGTGTACAGAGTCTTGCATTAACTAGAATAAAGTAACCCTCTCAGCCCGATTAGCTGCATTGAAATCAGGCTTAGGCAGAGTAGGATCACCTAGGATATGTGCTATATAACACTAAATGCTTATAAGTAACAACAAGACATTTACCAAGTGCTTGCTCTAAAATTAATGGCAGTGAAAGAACGATGTGTAATAAGGTGGTAATGTCTACTACCAGTGGAACAAAAAAGCGAGGAGCTGGCTGTTAGCCAGTGGGTGACATACCTGTATCCAATCCAAGTATTGAATGAGCGCCTCTGTGCGGGCGTGCTCCATAAAGCCTCTATTTGTACTTAGCTAGGAGAGGTGGGGGCCAATCAGTGTGCGCCACGCGCCGGGAGAAGTACGCCCACCATCGGCCTGGCCAATGGGGAGATCCGGTGGAATTCCAACAAAATGACGCCTATGTGGCGGTCGCCATCTTGTGGGTTGGAATAGGAATGTCTCCTGTATGGCAGTCGCCATTTTGTTGGTTTGTATGTGGGGCAGACATAATAATGTCGCATGGGAGGGCGGCCGCCATCTTGTGGGTTAGAAAGGTACTTTTGTGTATTGATGCTTCGATGGTGGCTGCCATTTTTTTGGTGGGGAACCAGGAACAACTATATGAAGCAGAGTGCTGATTGTGATAGACAATTCGGGAAGCTATTTGCAGAGACAATAATTATAAATAGCATATGATCAATAATCAAATATAAATAAACGTGCAACTGGAAAAAAATAAACGTGCAACGGGAAGAAAAAAAAAACAAAAAAAAAAACGTGTTGTTAATAGGTATCAATCTGGTGTTATGCTGAAACTTAGACATGATATATAAAAGACTCCATAAGATATCAGATTAAATGAGATGTATAAAAAAGGATGTATAAAAAGAATGTATGAAAAACATTCTACAAGGTATCTAAAAAGACCATACAATATCGAATTGATAATATAAAAATAAATATAAATATAGATGTAATAGACAATATGGGTATAAATGCATGTTATTAAATAAACCTTAAAAAGGACTAAAAATTCTAACACATCTTAAAAAGAGAGCGACTAGAAAAGTACATAAAACATTCGGTCAGGTTGCTGCAGCCGGCACCATAACAGATTTCCAGTTTATGAGTAGTGTAATTAAAAATTCCGGAAATCTGTCACACAACTTTTTTTTTTTTTTTTTGTGTGTGTGTTTTTTTTTTTTTTTTTTTTGTGTGTGTTTTTTGCTTAGATACGATAAACTTATCTGACCTTCACAGACCAGCAGATGCTGGTTATAATGAAATTTATGTTCCAGTGTTACAGCTGTATGCCTCTGTCAGTGTTTGATGCTTTTTTGTTGATTTATGTATATGTCCCATTTACAGCTTTTTTGAACTCCTGTATAGCCTGAGGAAGCGGTGCTGTGGCCCACGAAACGCGTTGCATCTTTAGGAGTTACACTGTTTAATAAATGCATTCTACTCTACCTCAGAGTTTTGTTGTCCACTGCTAGAGGGAGGTAAGTCCACCTTACCTTCCCTCTTTTTACTGTTTTTAAATAATAGTGTTTTTACTCTTTTTGGCGCCTCTGTTCTATCTGCGTTTGATACATACATGTAGATGTAGCTCAGTTAGTTCTAAGAAAAACAATTGTTCTACATTTAATTCAACTTCTTGCTTGCGCATTCTAATTGCTTCTGTTTAATACTTTGGCTACTAAACTGCTGTGCATGTGATTACACCATAGGATCTGCTTGAAGTAAAAGCTGATCTCTTCATCTTGACCCTTCTCAGTGGAAAGGGACTGCTTATCACAACCCCATCTCACTTCCTTCCTTTCCTTACCAAGCTACTTATGTCAGTGTTCAGGGTCCAAAAACATCAAATAAACTGTAGGTGTGTATCAAAATACTGTAATATAGGGTTTCAAAGACCAGAGTTAATACAATTTTAAATAGTAGATAATTAAAGGCATTCATATTTTGTACTCTGTCAAAAACTGTCCTTACATATTTGGCTTCACATGAGGAAGACATTGTCCCCATAATGCATTCTTTCAGGGTAGTGGGTGAATATGAAAATCTTTGGCACTTAACTACAATATTATGCAGTCTGGTTCATGACATCACTAAGGTCTTCTTGCATTGATAGTGATCATTCAACTTAGCTAGCTGAAATATGAACCATTTTATTCACCGCTACAGTATGTCTGTGTCCACTGTGACTTCACCTAAGCCAGGAGGACATCCATATATTTCTTGTAGCTGAAGCATGGCCTTGCATAATTGGGCTCGTCCCTGTGCAAGCTTCTAGCACTAATTGGTGAAAGGGAATATATGTTCGATGAGCAAAAAAATGATTGATTTTCACCATTAAAAATACTTTTATTTTCTCAGTTCAAGTTCTGGTAAGCTCTACAGAGGCATTCTTACCAGAACTTGACCTTCTAATGTTTTCTCCTTTTTTGATTGCCTGATGAAGCGGGAGTTTTGCCCGTGAAACGCTTTGCATATACTTGGAGAATCACCAATCAATACTATTGTTGTTTTTTTGACGGCTCATTGTCTGGTCCTTACCTGAGGGAGGTGAGTCCACCTACATCCCTCCTTTTAAGCGTTTTTTTAATATTTTATTCTTGTTGGCGCCTCTGTTGTGTTTGATTACTTTGTTGATCTAGTCCACCATGGGTGGAGGGGTGTATCTCCGTCTTTTTTCCTGTCTACAGAGAGCAACATTTTAAATACCTGAGTGGGGTCAGGTTATAATTCTCCCCACTTGCCGTTCCAGTGGTTGCCTTTGTGGTAACCCAATTTTGTGACTATATTTACTATTGATTTACATTTTCCAATTTCATCTGACATACTGCACCATATTGAGCTCCCGGTCTCGTTTGTGTTTTTCAAAATTTGGTTCTGAAATAATGCAACAGTGTGTATTATTCCACACATCTTTCCAAGCTGCTCAAGAAGCACAGTGCACACTTTTCCAGCCTGTCTAACTGCCGAGCCCGTTCTGCTAGACGGGATAATACACAAGTACCAAAAAAAGTAGGAACAAAGTTATTGCTGATTTAATCAAGAAATAGCTAAAATGTCAAAACTGCTCTGGTCCATAAGGGGGAAAGAAGGTCTGGAGGCAAAGTGGTTAATTACCATTACCTTAAATATGGTATATTAGTTTAATTTTGGGCACATTTACCCAAATATAGCATGCTTGACATTAATAGTAAAATTGTGTTTATGGTGTCTACTAGAAATGCTCATTCAGATTTGCGATTGAAAATGTATTTACTGTATTTATTTATTTTTAAAGCACCCACATATTATGCAGCACTGGACATTATAGTACAGACAATATTTAGGGGTGACATACAGCAATAAGACAATACAGGAATACATGCAAACCAGATCACCAGCGTTGCTTGTAAATTTTTGCCAAAGTCATTTTCGCATCGAAAATACCATTTTCGGTTTTGCCAAAATTTTTGTGAAAATAAGCTTGAATTTTCGCGTTTTCGCCCAAATAGCAAAATTAAAGGAAACGTGTCATATTTTTGCCCAAATAGCAAATTTAGAAAATAACTGCTACCGGTATATTCGACAGGTGCTTAGCATGAACATTCGAAGATTGATAGGAAGTAATGTCTTCTCTCCCCATATTAGGCCTCCCATGATTCTTAGCAGCAGAATTGACCCAGGAGCCATATAACTACAACCAATCAGACAACAGACAGCCCCCTGAAAAGACTAGCTCTCTAACACACCAGCCTCTGTTGGGAAGAGTTAGTGGATGTGATAGGAGTAGAGAGAGCTAAGCTCGCTGCTGCTAATTTATTTGCAGTCTACTGTGTGTTTGTGGTTTGAAAATCTCCACAAATACAAGCTACAGCAGGCTGGATTGTACTTGTATTCTAAAACAAAAGTATTTTTTAAAGGAGAACTGTATTGAGAGGTATATGGAGGCTGCCATATTGGGATATGTACACTGCCTGCTTCTCCAGGACCTGACTTATGGTGGTGATGGTCACTCTGACCGAGCCGCTGCTCCCCCACCACTGTAATTTTATGGGATATGTACACTGCCTGCTTCTCCTGCCTTATGGGGGTGATGGTCACTCTGACCGAGCCGCTGCTCCCCCCGCCACTGTCATTTTATGGGATATGTACACTGCCTGCTTCTCCTGCCTTATGGGGGTGATGGTCACTCTGACCGAGCCGCTGCTCCCCCCGCCACTGTCATTTTATGGGATATGTACACTGCCTGCTTCGCCTGACTTATGGGGGTGATGGTCACTCTGACCAAGCCGCTGCTCCCCCACCACTGTCATTTTATGGGATATGTACACTGCCTGCTTCGCCTGACTTATGGGGGTGATGGTCACTCTGACCGAGCCACTGCTTCCCCCGCCACTGTCATTTTATGGGATATTAGCAGACCCAAACCTGTTTAAAATCGGGCTCTAGGTCTGTGTTTCTCGCTGCTCCCATGGCATGTTAGTGCGCACGCACGCCCCTGCCGCATGTTAGTGCGCACGCATGCACACCCGCCGCACATATATACGTGTGCATACGCGGGCGCCCGCTCACACGCCCGCCAGGCTCCCTGGCCCTATCCTCCTGTCTCTGTGAGGCTGGGTCCATGCTGCGCACATGCACAGTAGCAAAATGCATGGACCTAGCTACACAGAGACAGGAGGCACACGCAGGGACACAGGCATTTATTTTACTATACAGTATAGGATGTATATTGCTTGCTTCTCCTGGACCTACCTTATGGGGGTGATGGTCGCTCTGACCGAGTCGCTGCTCCCCCCGCCACTGTCATTTTATGGGATATGTACACTGCCTGCTTCTCCTGACTTATGGGGGTGATGGTCACTTTGACTGAGTCGCTGCTTCCCCGCCACTGTCATTTTATGGGATATGTACACTGCCTGCTTCTCCTGACTTATGGGGGTGATGGTCACTTTGACTGAGTCGCTGCTTTCCCGCCACTGTCATTTTATGGGATATGTACACTTCCTGCTTCTCCTGCCTTATGGGGGTGATGGTCACTCTGACCGAGCCGCTGCTCCCCCCGCCACTGTCATTCTATGGGATATGTACACTGCCTGCTTCTCCTGACTTATGGGGGTGATGGTCACTCTGACTGAGCCACTCCTTCCCGCTGCCACTGTAATAATATTGACACGTGCACTTCATAAAATGTTTTTTTTTTTTCAAATCCCTATGTATTTTGAAGCGTTTAACAAAAAAAAAGAAAAAATTTTCCCCTTATGCCCACTGTTCTCCTTAACATACTCTGCCAATTTGGTAATTGTAGCTAGGAAGGGGGCTTTGCAATTTACTGAAATTAGGCGAAAATAAACGCTAAAATATTTTGGTGAATTTTCACTTGTCGAAGCAAACATTGTACTTATTTTGGTGAAAATTCTGCAAAAAGAATATTTGCATTTCCACTCATCACTGCAGATCACAAATCACTGTATTAGTGATGTAGCGAACATCAGATTTTTTAACACAAATTTACCGCAAATGTTCACGAACAGGCTATTTGCAGAGGCCTCCATAGACTTAAATGGCAGGAGAACGGCTGACAACTTTATCAGGGTGCTATGGGTGCTCCAGGGTGGCAGCGTGGGTGTGCGTTATAAGTGCGGTATGCGGCGAGGAGAGCGGAGCCATGCAAGAGGAAGACGGAGCTGCTTCAACTATACTAAGTATAGCTAGAGCTAAAACATTTTTCAATTTTGGCTCTAGCTATACAGAGTATAGCTTTGCTATTAACCAAGTCAGCGGCCATTGACTTTAATGTAAAATGTGAATGCATTTTTTTTAAAAATTTGCATTAAACACGAACATTGAACAGCCCAAGTTCGTCGTGAACTGTTTGCCAGGCGAACTGTTTGGGCCATCTCTACACAGTATGAGTATATGAGTACAAGGTAATGCATAGTCACTGGATGGGTGCATGAAGATTAGGCAAGTAGAGTTCACTCAGATCCATCGGATGGCTGTACGTTGATGGAGGTGCTTGATCAGGTAGGAGACATAAGGAGGAGGACCCTGCCCAAAGGCTTACAATCTAGAGGAAAATCAGCATTTATCAATCAGAAATAGAATTTCCGCTAAAACACTGCATTGCTGCAACTCGGTAATTTTCACCCAAGCACAGCAATGGACCAATCAGAGAGTGCAGAGTCAACTGCATTTTGCCTATTACAGAATGCAAGAAAATGACCCAAAAAACTGAAAACTGAAAGACTCTGAAAACGAAAAACAGAAATCTGCAGAATCGGTAATCGGCATTGTCATTTCCAACCACCCTAGTTTCTACTCATTGCATGCATACTCATATAACACACATCATACCCCCATTGCTTCTCACCTTCCCTTGTTCAGCAAGCCCAGTTTATATTTTTTTACATATTAATGCATGGCAGATTTATAATAAAAGTAAAACTTCCCTTTCAGAACTGCTATCTCATCACCTCTCAAAGACAGTATCACATATCTTCTACCACGCCTGAAATATTCATTTCTGAGATTGTTACCAACCACTGGACTATTGTTATCTCCTGGGGGTGGAGGTCAGTATTTAGTACATGGATTTCAAAAATTGTGTAAATGTATGGAAAGATTTTGTTCTAACATCGTACAACTAAAATATTTATCACACTACATAGGGAAACATGAGGAAATGTACCAGGAAGGTCTGATGAGTAACAGCTTATTTAAAGGACAACTGTAAAAGGAGGAATAGGGAAGATGCCATAATTATTTCCTTTTAAACAATACTAGTTGCCTGACATCCTGCTGATCCTCTGTGTCTACTACTTTTAGCCATAGCCCCTAAACGAGCATGCAGCAGATCAGGTGTTTCTGACATTATTGTCAGATCAGATGAGATTAGCTGCATGCTTGTTCCTGGTGAGATTCAGAGACGACTGTAGCCAAATAGATCAGCAGGTCTGCCAGGCTATGACTATTGTTTAACCACTTCATCCCAAAGGGGTTTACACCCTACCAAACAAGAGCGATTTTCACCTTTCAGTGCTCTTCCCTTTCATTTGCCAATAGCTTAATCACTACTAATCACAATGAAATTATCTATATCTTGTTTTTTTCAACACCAATTAGGCTTTTTGGTGTTGATATTTGTTTTCAGTAATTACTTTAATTTCTATGCATTTTAAGGGGAAAAACAAGGGAAAAAAATGAAAAAATACACTATTTCTTCAATTTCATCCCCTGTAGTTTTAATAAAACACTGCTACTGTACATAAAACCCACACATTTTATCTGCCTAATTGTCCTGGTTATCCCAAGATTTTAATGATGTCCCTAGTACAAAGTATGGTGACAATATATTATTTAAAAATAAAGGTGTATTTTTTTTTGGGTGTTCATTTCATTGAACTCACATGCACGTGTGCGGAATTGCACATGCACACAAGGGAGCATGCATGTGCATGCCCTGGAGAGCGCACAAGAGTGCGGGAGCGTGCATGTGCAATTGCACAGTGGCAGCAGCGCTGTTTGACTTATAAAAACATCCTGAAGCCGTTAAGAGGCTCTAGCAGGACAATTTAATATGCCTGCTTGTCATTAAGTGGTTAAAAGGAAATACATAAGGCAACTTCCATATTCTTCTCACTTCAGTTGTCCTTTTAATATGTCAGGTTTAGTAGGCATAGAATAAGTCAAAACTACATTAGTTCAGTAGTATTTTCCAGAATGGTGTATAGTTTTAATATTAGCAGCATCACTTGAGTTGGCAACTTCACTTAAATTGTTTTTCATTTTTAAAATCAGTTTCCTCAAAGCCGCCTTCATCTCCTTGTTCCTCAGGCTGTAGACGAGAGGATTAATAACAGGTATAACAAGGCAATAGAAGAGCGATATCATTCTGTCATTCTTGTCAGATCTAGAAGTACCCAGCCTCAGGTACATGGACATTGCAGTGCCATAGAAGAGAATGACGGACACCAGATGTGAGCTGCAGGTTGACAAAGCCTTTTGCCGACCCTCTGATGAACGCATGGCCAGGATGGAAATCAGGATTTTAATGTAAGAGCACACAATGAGAAGAAATGGTAGAGCTGCTCCACACAGACAGGATATAAAGATGGAAAGTTCATGTTTGAAGGTGTTTGAACACGCTAAGCTGAGTAGAGGTGGGACATCACAGAAAAAGTGGGCAATGTGATTAGGTCCACAATAAGGTAAACTGAAGACAATGCTGGTGTCCACTAATGACACAAACAACCCAATAACCAATGAGCTAACAGTCAACTGATAACACAATGTTTTGCTCATAACTGATGTGTACCGTAAAGGGTGGCAAATAGCCAAATACCGATCTAGCGCCATGACGGCAAGAAAAACACATTCTGATACACCATTGGCAAAGAATATGAACATCTGAAAAACACAGCTCAAGACAGAAACAGACTTTTCGTCAGACAAGAAGTTTTCCAGGACCTTGGGGACAGTGATTGTGATAGAACAGAGTTCATGGAAGGACAGGTTTCTCAGAAAAAAATACATGGGGGTGTTGAGAACTGGTTCAAAAGACACAGCCAGAATTATGAGTCCATTTCCAATCACGGTGAGGACATAAGCTAGCAGAAAAAACATGAACAGCACACCCTGCAGTGAAGGAGACAAATCAGAGAAGCCCAGCAGGAAAAAGTGCGTAATGTTGGTGTGCATTACCTTCCCTATCACAATGGATATTTCACTGTAGCTATAACGGACAGTCACAGTGTTTTGTATGCATTACAGCTTTAGTATAGGAAATTACTGAATACAAACATATGATAATAAACTTAAGAGAATATTTTCAAATGTAAAATTCATGAGAACTCTCAGACCATTTATCTGTAGCCTTCTTCCACAATCTGAAAGATACAGAGAAATAATAGTTATAATGATAGTCATAATAATAGCAAGTTCATATAAGTTGAGACAGATAAATGTAAAAGATTAAAAGTAACAGAGGTGCCAAAAGAATTACAATTCTTAAAGCAAATCTGAAGTGAAAATAGCCGTATAAGATAATACATTATATGTGTAGTACAGCTAAGAAATAGAACATTAGTGGGCAAGAAAAGAATCTCATATTTTTTATTCTAATACAGAAAGAGTTAAAAAAAACTTAAAGTGGACCCAAATTAAAAATACAAGATTTCAGAAATAAAATCTATTTTCTAAATTATGATAAATAGCAGCCTTTTTCAGCTGCATGATGTCAAATATAAAATATTTTACATTTATTGGAGGAACCCCTCCCTTCCTTTCAAATTGCCGGGACAGAATCCGGCAAACTGGTGGAGTAGCTGGTGTCCGGCAATGGAGGAATTGCTAATGGCTGCCACCTGTATAACCCTAGTTATGTAAAGAGAAGGGTGAAAAGCATGCACTGAAATGCTCATAGGCTTGAAGGAGTGTTTATTTATCTTTGTATGTGTCAGAGTGCTGCAACTAAATATTTTGAATTAAAAAAAATGTTTGGTTTGGGTCCGCTTTCAGTTGTTATCTGTGCAAAATAGCATCTCTGAGCCATTCAATCAATTTAGGTTGAATACAGTCCTGTTTTCTGAAGCACTTAAACAGTCAAGAAACCATGAGACAGCTTGAGATAAGGTTTCCCTGTAGTAAAAGTTCAAAGGGTCATTATTTCTGTTTTGTTTTATAGTTTAAAACTGCAACTGTGACAGAACGATGCAATGTTACAATAAAAAGGCTATATAACTGAAAATAAAAACATGACTCTTTTCTTTGCTGCTCATGTTCTATTCATTATCCATACTACACATACAACTTATTATATCAGTTTAAAGTGTATTCTATACAGTTTAAAAATGGAAGGCGAGGGTAGACTTACCTCTCAAGAATAAAGCCGATGTCAGTGGTTTGCTTACAAGTTTTGTGCAGAAAAAAAAATGATAATCAACCGTTTGCAATGCATTTCATGAACTGACCCCACTTCATCAAGCAAAAAAGAGTATACAGGAAATATCTCCAATGTGCATTGAGCCTGATCCATTAATGGCAGCATGTTGGAGGCACTCCCTGGAGATACTCCCTGTACTGTATTTTGCCTGTTGTAGTGGGGTGAGCCCATGAAATATGTGCATATTGTTGGATATCAATTCTCTTTATAAGTGAATTTATTCTGGAGGGGTAATTTCACTCTCAAAGCAGTGAATTTGGGTGCATAGCTTGCCTGGTAATCTGGGAGCCGCAATAGCTCACAATTTACTTCGCAACCTTGGCGGGGCCAGCAGGGTGATTTGAGCGTGGGAATCCAGATTTTGGCTATATATAAATAGGTGCAAGATTTGGCCTATTATACAACTGAATATAACTATATAACTAGATATATATTATATATAATATATTGTATAACTAGGTAATGTGGTGGTGACCGTCTGAGACATAACAGCATAGTGGTATTATAATGGTGTTGGTGCCCTGCTATAGTGAAGTAAAGCATAATTTGCATCCAATCCTTGGGATGAGCACAGTGATTACTGAGGCATAGTGTCAGTGTTGTGGTATTGCCACTTTGCTAAAGTATAGTTGAGTGCCATTCTGCTTTGGTGCTTCAGACAAGTGTTGGAAATTAAGTAACTGGGGAAAATTACTGCATTCCCCAGACTCGGCAAGGTGAGGGGGTGTTAGTGTTAGGCATTTGTAGGGGAGAGGGTAGTGTGAGGTAGGTAGGTAGGTAGGAGGTTAGCATTAGGAGTAAGTGTAGGGAGGTTGGTGTAAAAAAATTAGGTTAGTTAAGGTAATAGTAGAATATCTGTAACATTACCCGATATTCTATTATCAGGATTACCCAACACCCACTTTTTTTAAATGTATGCATAAACCCTTAACTCCCAATTTTAAAGGGACACTTAAGTCAAACAAAAAATGAGTTTTACTCACCTAGGGCTTCCAATAGCCCCTTGAAGCTCTCCGCTGCCCTCGCCGTCTCCCTCCGATCCTCCTGGCCCCGCCGGCAGCCACTTCCTGTTTCGGTGACAGGAGCTGACAGGCTGGGGACGCGAGAGATTCTTCGAGTTCCCAGACACATTAGCACCCTCTATGCTGCTATATGGTATATGATATATGCTATGGCAGCATAGATAGCGCTATTGTGGCCAGGAACGCGAAGAATCACTCACGTCCCCAGCCTGTCAGCTCCTGTCACCGAAACAGGAAGTGGCTGCCGGCGGGGCTAGGAGGATCGGAGGGAGACGGCGAGGGCACCGGACAGCTGCAGGGGGCTATTGGAAGCCCCAGGTGAGTAAAACTCATTTTTTTTTTTTGACTTAAGTGTCCCTTTAACCACTTCACGACCGCCCCCAGCCGATGGGCGGCGGCAAAGTCCGGGCCCAAACGACCGCAATACGCCCATCGGCGGGGGCGGCTGCGGGAGTGGCTATGCGGCGATCGCGTCATTCGTGACGCGATCAGCCGCCGGGGACTGGCTCCGCCCACCGCTCGTAGTAACCCGCCGGCCGTTCGGAAGCGCCGGCGGGTTACTAGCACCCGGATCGCCGCTGCACATATGTATAATAGGCTTTGTAATGTATACAAAGCCTATTATACTGGCTGCCTCCTGCCCTGGTGGTCCCAGTGTCCGAGGGACCACCAGGGCAGGCTGCAGCCACCCTAGTCTGCACCCAAGCACACTGATTTCCCCCCCCCCTGCCCCCTGATCGCCCACAGCACCCCTCAGACCCCCCCCTGCCCACCCCCCAGACCACTGTTTGCACCCAGTCACCCCCCTAATCACCCATCAATCACTCCCTGTCACTATCTGTCAACGCTATTTTTTTTTTATCCCCCCCCCCCTGCCCACTGCCCCCTCCTGATCACCCCCCACCCCTCAAATTCTCCCCAGACCCCCCCCCGTGTACTATATGCATCTATCCCCCCTGATCACCTGTCAATCACCTGTCAATCACCTGTCAATCACCCATCAATCACCCGTCAATCACCCCCTGTCACTGCCACCCATCAATCAGCCCCTAACCTGCCCCTTGCGGGCAATCTGATCACCCCCCCACACCAATAGATCGCCCGCAGATCCGACATCAGATCACCTCCCAAATCCATTGTTTACATCTATTCTCTCCTCTAAACACCCACTAATTACCCATCAATCACCCATCAATCACCCCCTATCACCACCTGTCACTGTTACCCATCAGATTAGACCCTAATCTACCCCTTGCGGGCACCCAATCACCCGCCCACACGCTCAGATTGCCCTCAGACCCCCCCTTATCAATTCGCCAGTGCAATATTAACATCTGTTATTCCCTGTAATAACCCACTGATCACCTGTCAATCACCTATCAATCACCCCCTGTCACTGCCACCCATCAATCACCCCCTGTCACTGCCACCCATCAATCAGCCCCTAACCTGCCCCTTGCGGGCAATCTGATCACCCACCCACACCAATAGATCGCCCGCAGATCCGACATCAGATCACCTCCCAAGTGCAGTGTATACATCTCTTCTCTCCTCTAAACACCCACTAATTACCCATCAAACACCCCCTATCACCACCTGTCACTGTTACCCATCAGATTAGACCCTAATCTGCCCCTTGTGGGCACCCAATCACCCGCCCACACACTCAGATTGCCCTCAGACCCCCCCCCTTATCAATTCGCCAGTGCAATATTTACATCTGTTATTCCCTGTAATAACCCACTGATCACCTGTCAATCACCTATCAATCACCCCCTGTCACTGCCACCCATCAATCACCCCCTGTCACTGCCACCCATCAATCAGCCCCTAACCTGCCCCTTGCGGGCAATCTGATCACCCACCCACACCAATAGATCGCCCGCAGATCCGACATCAGATCACCTCCCAAGTGCAGTGTTTACCTCTCTTCTCTCCTCTAAACACCCACTAATTACCCATCAATCACCCCCTATCACCACCTGTCACTGTTACCCATCAGATTAGACCCTAATCTGCCCCTTGCGGGCACCCAATCACCCGCCCACACGCTCAGATTGCCCTCAGACCCCCCCCTTATCAATTCGCCAGTGCAATATTTACATCTGTTATTCCCTGTAATAACCCACTGATCACCTGTCAATCACCTATCAATCACCCCCTGTCACTGCCACCCATCAATCACCCCCTGTCACTGCCACCCATCAATCACCCCCTGTCACTGCCACCCATCAATCAGCCCCTAACCTGCCCCTTGCGGGCAATCTGATCACCCAACCACACCAATAGATCGCCCGCAGATCCGACATCAGATCACCTCCCAAGTGCAGTGTTTACATCTCTTCTCTCCTCTAAACACCCACTAATTACCCATCAATCACCCCCTATCACCACCTGTCACGGTTACCCATCAGATTAGACCCTAATCTGCCCCTTGCGGGCACCCAATCACCCGCCCACACCTCAGAACGTCCTCAGACCCCAGCCCTGATCACCTCGCTAGTGCATTGCTTGCATCTATTTCCCCCCTCTAATCACACCTTGAGACACCCATCAATCACCTCCTGTCACCCCCTAGCACACCTACCCATCAGATCAGGCCCTAATTTGCCCTGTGTGGGCTCCTGATCACTCGGCCAAACCCTCAGATCCCCCTCAGACCCCCTTCCGATCACCTCCCCAGTGCATTGATTGCATCTATTTTCTGCTCTAACCGCCCCCTGAGACACCCATCAATCACCTCCTGTCACCCCCCTAGCACTCCTATCCATCAGATCAGGCCCAAAACATCCTGTCATCTAAGAGGCCACCCTGCTTATGAAAGGTTCCACAAAATTTGCCCCCTCATAGACCACCTGTCATCAAAATTTGCAGATGCTTATACCCCTGAACAGTCATTTTGAGAAATTTGGTTTCCAGACTACTCACAGTTTTGGGCCCGTAAAATGCCAGGGCAGTATAGGAACCCCACAAGTGACCCCATTTTAGAAAGAAGACACCCCAAGGTATTCTGTTAGGTGTATGATGAGTTCATAGAAGATTTTATTTTTTGTCAAAAGTTAGCGGAAATTGGATTTTTATTGTTTTTTTCACAAAGTGTCATTTTTCACTAACTTGTGACAAAAAATAAAATCTTCTATGAACTCACCATACCCCTAACGGAATACCTTGGGGTGTCTTCTTTCTAAAATGGGGTCACTTGTGGGGTTCCTATACTGCCCTGGCATTTTAGGGGCCCTAAACCGTGAGGAGTAGTCTAGAAAACAAATGCCTCAAAATGACCTGTGAATAGGACGTTGGGCCCCTTAGCGTACCTAGGCTGCAAAAAAGTGTCACACATGTGGTATCGCCATACTCAGGAGAAGTAGTATAATGTGTTTTGTGGTGTATTTTTACACATACCCATGCTGGGTGGGAGAAATCTCTCTGTAAATGGACAATTGTGTGTAAAAAAAAATCAAAAATGTGTCATTTACAGAGATATTTCTCCCACCCAGCATGGTTATATGTAAAAATACACCACAAAACACATTATACTACTTCTTCTGAGTACGGCGATACCACATGTGTGACACTTTTTTGCAGCCTAACTGTGCTAAGGGGCCCAAAGTCCAATGAGTACCTTTAGGATTTCACAGGTCATTTTGAGACATTTGGGTTCAAGACTACTCCTCACGGTTTAGGGCCCCTAAAATGCCAGGGCAGTATAGGAACCCCACAAGTGACCCCATTTTAGAAAGAAGACACCCAAGGTATTCTGTTAGGTGTATGATGAGTTCATAGAAGATTTTATTTTTTGTCACAAGTTAGCGGAAATTGATATGTATTGTTTTTTTTTTCACAAAGTGTCATTTTCCGCTAACTTGTGACAAAAAAAAAATATTCTATGAACTCACCATACTCCTAACAGAATACCTTGGGGTGTCTTCTTTCTAAAATGGGGTCACTTGTGGGGTTCCTATACTGCCCTGGCATTTTAGGGGCCCTAAACCGTGAGCAGTAGTCTAGAATCCAAATGCCTCAAAATGACCTGTGAATAGGACGTTAGGCCCCTTAGCGCACCTAGGTTGCAAAAAAGTGTCACACATGTGGTATCGCCGTACTCAGAAGAAGTAGTATATTGTGTTTTGGGGTGTATTTTTACACATACCCATGCTGGGTGGGAGAAATCTCTCTGTAAATGGACAAGTGTGTGTAAAAAAAATCAAACAATTGTCATTTACAGAGATATTTCTCCCACCCAGCATGGGTATGTGTAAAAATACACCCCAAAACACATTATACTACTTCTCCTGAGTACGGCGGTACCACATGTGTGGCACTTTTTTGCACCCTAAGTGCGCTAAGAGGCCCAAAGTCCAATGAGTACCTTTAGGATTTCACAGGTCATTTTGCAACATTTGGTTTCAAGACTACTCCTCACGGTTTAGGGCCCCTAAAATGCCAGGGCAGTATAGGAACCCCACAAATGACCCCATTTTAGAAAGAAGACACCCCAAGGTATTCCGTTAGGAGTATGGTGAGTTCATAGAAGATTTTATTTTTGTCACAAGTTAGCGGAAAATGACACTTTGTGAAAAAAAACAATTAAAATCAATTTCCGCTAACTTGTGACAAAAAAAAAAAATCTTCTATGAACTCACCATCCTCCTAACGGAATACCTTGGGGTGTCTTCTTTCTAAAATGGGGTAATTTGTGGGGTTCCTATACTGTCCTGGCATTTTAGGGGCCCTAAACCGTGAGGAGTAGTCTTGAAACGAAATTTCTCAAAATGACCTGTGAAATCCTAAAGGTACTCATTGAACTTTGGGCCCCTTAGCGCAGTTAGGGTGCAAAAAAGTGCCACACATGTGGTATCGCCGTACCCATGCTGAGTGGGAGAAATATCTCTATAAATAGACAATTGTGTGTAAAAAAAATTAAACAATTGTCATTTACGGAGATATTTCTCCCACCCAGCATGGGTATGTGTAAAAATACACCCCAAAACACATTATACTACTTCTCCTGAGTACGGCAATTAGGCACCCCCCAAAATGCCAGGACAGTGAACACACCCCACAAATGACCCCATTTTGGAAAGTAGACACTTCAAGGTATTCAGAGAGGAGCATAGTGAGTCTGTGGCAGATTTCATTTTTTTTTGTCGCAAGTTAGAAGAAATGGAAACTTTTTTTTTTTCTTTTTTTTGTCAGAAAGTGTCATTTTCCGCTAACTTGTGACAAAAAATAAAATCTTCTATGAACTCACCATGCCTCTCACTGAATACTTTGGGATGTCTTCTTTCCAAAATGGGGTCATTTGGGGGGTATTTGTACTATCCTGGAATTTTAGCCCCTCATGAAACCTGACAGGTGCGCAGAAAAGTCAGAGATGCTTGAAAATGGGAAAATTCACTTTTGGCACCATAGTTTGTAAACGCTATAACTTTTACCCAATCCAATAAATATACACTGAATGGTTTTTTTTTTATCAAAGACATGTAGCAGAATAACTTTCGTGCTCAAATGTATAGGAAATTTTACTTTATTTGAAAAATGTCAGCACAGCAATTTAAAAAAAGTCATTTTTCTGCCAAAATTCATGTCTTTTTTGATGAATATAATAAAAACTAAAACTCGCAGCAGCATTCAAATAGCAGCAAAAGAAAGCTGTATTAGTGACAAGAAAAGGAGGTAAAATTCATTTAGGTGGTAGGTTGTATGACCGAGCAATAAACCGTGAAAGCTGCAGTGGTCTGAATGGAGAAAAAGGCTCTGGTCCTTAAGGGGCGAAAAGACCGTGGTCCTGAAGTGGTTAAGCTGTTCTAAGAAGAAAAAAAAACTGTTATGTCCAATGACACCTCTTTTACATTTCATTGGTTGTTGTTGATACCCATTTCTACCCATTTATACTCCAGAGCGCAACATTTTAGTTCCAAGTAGGGGTGGCATGTATGCAATTCACTGTTTCTCCTAATTTTTTTCCTAGGGGATATTTTCATAACTTGTCAATAAAAGCCAGACGATACTCAGACTGATTTTGACATTCGTTTTCTACCTTCTTTTTGTTACTTTTTTTTCAATTGCAAATTGCTTAAGAGAATATGAAAAATATTCTCTTAGGAATAAGTTCAGGAGAAAAAATGAATTGTACATGGACCTGTGTCTTCTAATGCTGGATTCACACCATACAATTTGTTGGCCGATCGACCTGGCCGATCGATTACTTTCAGCATGTCCAATCTGAAGATCGATCAAATTTTTTGAGCAATTTTCTGACCAATTCCCATTCGTTTCTAAGGAAACCGGTCAGAAAATTGCTCAAAAAATCGATCGATCTTCAGATCGGACATGCTGGAAATAATCGATCGGCCAAAAAATTGTATGGTGTGGATCCAGCATAAGGTATGAGGCACAGATCACAGATATCATGTCAATCAGAATACAAATGGATGAGTAGTGCTGACAAATCTTATAGCCAGTGAGAAAAAGCAACCGTGAAAGAGAAAATTCAAGTAGCAAGAGTTCCTGCAATTGGTGATTGAGAAAGCACAAGTATATCACTAGCGTTTTTACAAACATTACTTCACATTTATTACTAGGGATAGTCCTGCTTAGGAGAACTCATGGAGAAGCATGTGATCAGTTTGGTCAGCTGATAGATTTGAAAGGTCCTAATTTGCAGTGATGACTTCCTGGTTTAAAGCGGATCCAAGATGAAAAACTAACTATAACAAGTAACTTGTCTATATATCTTATCTAAAGTTTAGATAGTTTACACAGCAAATATAGCTGCAAACAGCTTTAATAGAATATGATTATTTATTCCTGTGATACAATGACAGCAGCCATGTTGTTTGTAAACATTACACAGAGGCAGGCTTATCTGCATCTTCAGCACTCAGCCTGCGAAAAAAAACCTAATCCCCCTCCTGCCTCCTCCCCTCTACCTCTGAAATCAATGGCTAGTAACACCTCCTCCTCCTCCTGCCCAGACTGAGCTCCCATGAGCCCTTGCTACTGCCAAGGCTCTCTGAAAACCTATGGGCATGGTTTATTTAGTTTATAGGGAATTAGAGTATTAAAACAAAAACAAAAAAGTATTTGGCTTGAGGAATTCCCTATAAACAATAGGAAAGGAACACAATTATGCAATGAGTAAAATGATCCACTTTAAGGCCCAGTGCACACTGGGCGGATCTGCCAGCCGCATCCGCCTGAAAATCCGCATGGCTAATGTATCTCTATGGGCTGGTGCACAACGGCGGTTTGAGGTTTTTAGCAAGCCGCAAACGTGCCTCTTGCTGCACGTTTGCGGTTTGCTTAAAACCTCAAACCGCCGGTGTGCACCAGCCCATAGAGATACATTAGCCATGCGGATGCTGATGCGGATGCTGCCGGCGGATCGCATCAAGATCCGCCCGGTGTGCTCTGGGACTAAACTCTTTCATCCACACCCAAAACCGCTAGCGTTTTGTGGATCTGCTAGCGGTTTTGGGGTGCCCCAGGCCTAACTCTTGATTAGGACCAGTAAATCAAAGCCTTACAAATCTATCAGCTGATCAAACCGATCACATGCTTCTCCATGAGTTCTCCTAAGCAGGGCCCTCATCCCTATTTATTACCTTGTCTGTATTGGCAGAAACAGTTACAGTCATTCCACAGGATTCTAGAGTTACTAACAGAACAAGGTTTGATACATGAGGCTACGGTTGCTGATTTCTACAGGTGTGTAGAGAGCTGCAATCATCATTACTTATGCAGACAAAAAAGGTAGGTCTATTGATTAGTTTGTACTTTGGAGAGTAGGCAAAAGTTTCAGAGCAATTTTCTGATTTTCATCACTGACTGCAAATTAAAATAGAAGAATGATTTTAATTAAAGGAATGTAAACAAAAAAAATAAATAAACTTGGATAGCACTGATGCTGTATTTATCTATATTTTACATATTGATCTGCATCACTCGTTTCACATTATTTTGTTTCAAAAATTTGAATTATTATTAGTAGGAAAATATGAAATCAATGGAAAAAGCAAAAGATATCCTGGCAAGAAGAAGGCCACACCACCATATGAAGATACAAAAAAAGTTTTATTGATCAACCACTTAGACAAACAGAAGTTAAAATCATCTAAAATTGGTATGCCATGCACACTAAAAGCAACACTCCACAACACAATATTGTGTGGGACAATCAATACAAGTACCTCACCTAGTAATCGTATATATGAACCTGTAAACTGCATAATAAACCACCTGGGTTCAACAAGCGAGCCCAGTGTGGTAATGGATCCAGGATGGGGTGATAAGAATAAAGTGCTAATGTTGTCTCACAGTGATAGGTGCAAATGCAGGAAAGTGCAAAAAGGGTGATGATGAAAGTTCAGATATGCTCATAAACAATTAAATATAAAGTGCATATGATGGACAGTGCATGTATGAATCAGGGAATGCAATGAATTATATGGTATACATACATATCTGTAACGCTCGGTGAAGCACAGAGAGGTCTGATTACCGGTGATCTGCAGTATCACAGGAAATGCAGACGTATACCGGATTATATGTGATCTGCAGTATCACCGATAATCCAATATAGTAGCTAACCTCTGGTCACCTGAGTAGAGTGATGTGATTGGTGCAACAGTAATACAGAGGACAAGCCTCAGTGCAGCAAGGAGAACTGCACAGATTCCTTCCACAGGCCTGGGCTCTCCAAGACGGGAGGAGTCAGGCTGACTGTGGGAAGGAAAGTCCGAAAGTGACACTCAGACGTAAGTGTCACTAACTGGACGAGGAATCGCCTCCAATCGTGAGGTCGGTTCTCAAGGTCGGACAAGCCAGGTCGTAAACACACGGACAGATAAAGTACAGATACAGTAGGCAGAGGCGGAGTCTAGGTACAGGCAGGGTTCGGCAACAGGTATCAGAAATATCGGGGTACAAAATCAAGAGGCAGAGGCGGAGTCTAGGTACAGGCAGGGTTCAGCAACGGAGTATCAGATATAACGAGGTACAAGGTCAGAGTTCAGAAGGATAGTCGAGGCAGGCAAAGGTCATAACAGATAATCACAATCAAACTAGTACTTTAAGCAAGCAACAGAATCTAGCTTAGTGTAGGATTACAGCTCCAGCTGGTCCCGGCACACTAACGGATCTGACTAACGGATCTGGGTGCTCCCACGTATGTGAACGCAACGCCAGACACCAGAGAAGTGAACAGCCGGCAGTATATATACTCAAATGTTCCCCCAGCACCTCCCTCAGTGATGGGCCAATGAGGTGCAGAATCCGGGTCAGCTGACCAGCCTGGTCAGCTGACTCCCCTCAACCTGTCATAAATCTCCCTTGAGTGCGCGCGCGCGCGTCACTCTGAATACTGAGGGACTACGAGTCCCAGCCCCGCTCTGCGGCATCTCCGCAGCGGGGAAGCGTGCATCAGCCGCCGCGTCTAACGCGGCGGCATCTCCGCGTTCCGCTTGCCTCTCCACGGGGACAGCCGCCTCACGCTGGGAGGAGGCGGCTGCCTCCCCGTGTGTGCGGCCACTGTATGCGGGAAGAGCCGCCGACCGCTGGCTCATGGCGGCGGCTCTTCCCCGCTTCCTTACAGTACCCCCCCCTCCGAGGAGTGGACTCCGGACAACTCCCTCCAGGCTTTTCTGGATGTACCGAATGAAATTCCCTCACTAACTCATCCGCATGCATGCGGTTCCCCGGTACCCATTGCCTCTCCTCAATGCCGTACCCCTTCCAATGTACAAGATACTGCACTGAGCTCTGTACAGTACGTGAATCTATGATTTTCTCGATCTCATACTCGGGTTGGGCATTGACTAAGACAGGAGGAGGAGGAGTGGGACCCAGCTGGACTGCGGGTTTGAGAAGTGATACATGGAAAGACCTCACTCCCCGCATGCTGGTGGGAAGATCAACGGTATATGTGACATCGTTGATCTTTCTAATCACAGGGAATGGGCCTACGAACCTGGGACCAAGTTTGTCAGAGGGTTGTTTCAGAGCCAAATGACGTGTAGACACCCAAACCAAGTCTCCAGGTTTGAAGTGCCACTCTACTGAACGTCTCTTATCAGCTTGACCCTTTTGATTAACAAAAGCTTTTCGTAAATTATCTCCCACTGTGCGCCAAATATCTTTGAAAGATCTCTGCCAGGCTTCCAAAGCTGGAAACGGAGAGGAGACCACAGGCAATGGTGAGAACTTGGGCAATCTTCCAGACACCACCTGGAACGGAGAGAATCCGGTGGAGGAGCTTTTTAAATTGTTTTGTGCGAACTCCACGAAAGGCAGAAATTTGATCCAGTCGTTCTGTGTCTCCGCAACATAGCACCTCAAGAATTGCTCCAAAGACTGATTGATTCTCTCCATTTGCCCATTGGTCTGTGGGTGGTAGCCCGATGAAAATGACAGCTTCATGCCCATCTGTGGGCAGAATGCCCTCCAGAATTTAGAAATGAACTGGACTCCCCGATCCGACACTATGTTTTCCGGAATACCATGCAGCCGGAACACATGTGTGATAAACAGGTCAGCCAATTCCTGGGCCGAGGGGAGTCCTTTCAAGGGCACGAAATGGGCCATTTTACTGAAGCGGTCGACTACCACCCAAATGACCGACATGCCTTCTGACTTGGGAAGTTCACCTACAAAATCCATGGACAAATGGGTCCATGGCTCACTCGGGGTGGGTAAAGGCTGCAAGGTACCCACAGGTGCCAGCCGGGAGGGTTTACTCTTGGCACAAACCGCACATTCCCTCACGAATTCCTTGCAATCAGCTGCCAAGGAAGGCCACCAAGCACATCTAGCTACCAGATCCTGAGTTCTAGATGCTCCAGGATGCCCAGCATTTTTATGCGTATGGAACATCTCTAGAACCTGGAGACGGAACGGTAGCGGAATGAACAGCACCCCTGCGGGCTTTCCTTCTGGAATGTCTTGTTGGAAGGGAATTAAAGTTCCCTTCCAATCCTCCCAAGTCTCTGTTGCGGCCAGTACCAACCTCTGGGGAATAATAGTCTCTGGAATGGAGGACTGTGCTGTCTCTGACTCAAAGCACCTGGACAAGGCATCCGCCTTAGTGTTCTTGCTACCCGGTGTATACGTAATAATGAAAGAGAATCGAGAAAAAAATAATGACCAACGAGCCTGGCGAGGGCTCAACCTCTTAGCTCCCTCGATGTATTCTAGATTTTTATGGTCAGTGTAAACCGTGACCGTATGCTCCGCTCCCTCTAACCAGTGTCGCCATTCCTCGAAGGCTAACTTAATGGCTAAGAGCTCTCTGTTGCCAATATCGTAGTTTTTTTCCGCAGGGGAGAATCTACAGGAGAAGTAGGCACACGGGTGCATTCTACCCTGCAAGCCAGATCGTTGAGACAGCACAGCCCCCACCCCAACCTCTGAGGCATCCACCTCAACAATAAAAGGAAAAGACGTATCCACATGTCTGAGGATGGGTGCAGAACAAAATAAGCCCTTCAGGGTGGCAAAAGCCTGTAACGCCTCGGGAGACCAGTGAGTAGTATCTGCACCCTTCTTAGTGAGGCTGGTAAGTGGAGACACCACCGAAGAGTACCCCTTTATGAACCTCCTATAATAGTTGGCAAAGCCAAGAAACCGCTGAAGCGATTTCAAGCCTACCGGCTGAGGCCATTCTAACACAGCGGAGACCTTGGCCGGATCCATGGACAGGCCTGTAGTAGAGATTATGTATCCCAGGAAAGCGACAGATGTTACCTCGAAGATACATTTTTCTAATTTTGCATACAATAGATTCTGCCTTAGTCTGTTCAAAACGAACCTCACATGGGTTCTATGTTCAGAGAGACTGTTGGAGAAGATAAGGATATCGTCTAGATAAACTAGAACAAATCTTCCCAACACCTCTCTGAAGACCTCGTTGATGAGTTCCTGGAAGACGGCCGGGGCATTACATAACCCGAAGGGCATTACCAGGTACTCGTAATGCCCGTCTGGTGTATTAAAGGCCGTCTTCCATTCATCGCTCTTTCTTATGCGTACCAGGTTGTACGCACCCCGCAAATCCAGTTTAGAAAAGATCTGGGCGCCAGTGATTTGTGTAAAAAGATCGTCTATCAAGGGTAGCGGATAGCGATTCTTTACCGTAATCTTGTTGAGACCGCGGTAGTCAATGCAAGGCCGCAGACCTCCGTCTTTCTTTTTTACAAAGAAGAAGCCTGCCCCAGCAGGCGACCGGGACGGCCGAATAAAGCCTTTGGCCAGATTCTCCCTAATGTACTCCTGCATCGCCAATTTTTCGGGCCCCGACAAATTGTACAAACGACCCCGGGGGGGTACACAACCAGAACGGAGATCAATGGGACAGTCGAAAGGGCGATGTGGAGGCAATTTATCGGCAGCTTTAGGGCAGAAAACATCCGAATATTCAGCATACTGGTCTGGTACCCCCTCCACCTGAATTCTGGTTTGCCCCAATGTTAGCTTCCCCAAACACTGATGAAAACAATGGGGAGACCAGGAGGTTAACTGACCCGTGGCCCAGTCGATGTGTGGTGAATGGACTTGCAACCACGGTATGCCTAAGATAATAGTGGAGGTTGACATGTGCAGCACAAAAAATTTTAATTCTTCCCCATGCAGAACCCCTATGGTAAGTCTCACCATCGGAGTCTGTGACAGGGGACGATTCCGTTGCAGAGGGGAATCGTCCACTGCCGTAACCTGAATGGGGGGTCTCACAGGAGTGAGTGGGAGGCCCAACTCCTGAGCAAATTCGAAGTTCATAAAATTGGCCGCTGAGCCAGAGTCAATAAAGGCTTCAGTGGATACAGATTTATTCTCCCATGTAACCGTACAAGGGAGAAGTAATTTCTTCTCTTTAAGGGGTGCAATTTGCGTGCCCAGGGTGTCACCCCCCACTACTCCTAGGCAAACTCGTTTCCCGACTTGTTAGGGCAGTTTCGCACTCTATGCCCTGCTGCTGCACAATACAGGCACAGCTGTTCTGTCATTCGCCGCCTTCGTTCCACCTGGGTCAGCCTTGACCGCCCAATCTGCATTGGTTCGGGCGGCGGCAAGGCCGGGGAGGGTGTGATAGGCGGAGACGGTGTCACTAGGGGTGTAGCGGATGGTGCCGCGTACGATGTCACCCTGACACGGTGACTGCCCCTAGCCTGCCTCTGGTGGCGCAACCTGCGATCCACTCGAATGGCCGATGATATGGCCTCATCAACCGTCTTGGGCTCAGGCACGGTTAACATTAAGTCAGAGACCTCCTCCGACAACCCAGACAAGAAGTAATCCATTAAGGCAAAGTTGTCAAACCTAGAAGTGACTGACCACCTGCGGAACTCCGCCGCATAATCCTCGACCGAACCTCTGCCTTGCCGCAAAAGTTTGAGCTTCCGCTCTCAGAGGTCGCAGCAAGGTCAGGGTCGTCGTAGATTATGGCCATGGCCTTAAAGAACTCGTCTACCGAGGTCAGAGCGGTATCGGTAGGACGCAGGTTATATGCCCAGGACTGGGAGTCCCCAGTCAACAAGGTTTTAATAAAGATGACCCGTTGGGTCTCAGTCCCCGAGGATCGGGGTCTCAATTCAAAATACGACAACACTCTACTCCTGAAATTCCGGAAGTCAGACTTGTGGCCGGAAAACTTATCAGGCACAGGCATGCGTATGTCATCACTAGGAGGGGAACGTACTGAATCCACTGACGTCTGAAGGGTTTTCACAGAGCCTGATAAGGCATCGATTAAGGCTTTGTGCTGGCCCAGTGCTTGATGAATGTTATCCACCGAAGTGGCAAGCACAGTCAGAGGATCAGCGCGTGATTCCATCTGTTTTGTGGTCTGGCGTTCTATAACGCTCGGTGAAGCACAGAGAGGTCTGATTACCGGTGATCTGCAGTATCACAGGAAATGCAGACGTATACCGGATTATATGTGATCTGCAGTATCACCGATAATCCAATATAGTAGCTAACCTCTGGTCACCTGAGTAGAGTGATGTGATTGGTGCAACAGTAATACAGAGGACAAGCCTCAGTGCAGCAAGGAGAACTGCACAGATTCCTTCCACAGGCCTGGGCTCTCCAAGACGGGAGGAGTCAGGCTGACTGTGGGAAGGAAAGTCCGAAAGTGACACTCAGACGTAAGTGTCACTAACTGGACGAGGAATCGCCTCCAATCGTGAGGTCGGTTCTCAAGGTCGGACAAGCCAGGTCGTAAACACACGGACAGATAAAGTACAGATACAGTAGGCAGAGGCGGAGTCTAGGTACAGGCAGGGTTCGGCAACAGGTATCAGAAATATCGGGGTACAAAATCAAGAGGCAGAGGCGGAGTCTGGGTACAGGCAGGGTTCAGCAACGGAGTATCAGATATAACGAGGTACAAGGTCAGAGTTCAGAAGGATAGTCGAGGCAGGCAAAGGTCATAACAGATAATCACAATCAAACTAGTACTTTAAGCTATCAACAGAATCTAGCTTAGTGTAGGATTACAGCTCCAGCTGGTCCCGGCACACTAACGGATCTGACTAACGGATCTGGGTGCTCCCACGTATGTGAACGCAACGCCAGACACCAGAGAAGTGAACAGCCGGCAGTATATATACTCAAATGTTCCCCCAGCACCTCCCTCAGTGATGGGCCAATGAGGTGCAGAATCCGGGTCAGCTGACCAGCCTGGTCAGCTGACTCCCCTCAACCTGTCATAAATCTCCCTTGAGTGCGCGCGCGCGCGTCACTCTGAATACTGAGGGACTACGAGTCTCAGCCCCGCTCTGCGGCATCTCCGCAGCGGGGAAGCGTGCATCAGCCGCCGCGTCTAACGCGGCTTCTCCGCGTTCCGCTTGCCTCTCCACGGGGACAGCCGCCTCACGCTGGGAGGAGGCGGCTGCCTCCCCGTGTGTGCGGCCACTGTATGCGGGAAGAGCCGCCGACCGCTGGCTCATGGCGGCGGCTCTTCCCCGCTTCCTTACAATATCCCAGAGCAGGATCTGTGATAAGCAATCAAAGGCAGCAATCGATTAAGGGCGGAGGGAAGCATGCTAGACGCTCCACACATAGCGTGGTCCACGTGACCATTAGTAGAAAAACATGTTGCAGGAATGATTAATGTTTAAAAATAAAGTCAGCCTAAAAATATGAATTACACTAGTGTGATAAAGGTAAAAACTGTGATACCCCTTTAAATGTGCTAAGTTTAGAGTAGTCCAATGTTAGTTGTAAAAAAAGATCCAACGCCATAATATTTAACAAAGTGACAAAACCTGCTTTAGGCAATATCTTTAATGATTAAATCTTAATATGATTCTGGCAAGTGTTTCAAGTCTAAATTTCTTCTTTTGGCATGATTCATAACTGGATAGAAAAGAAAATGATCAGCAGTTAGTCATTAACATTATTAACCACTAGTGGTATTGTAATAAATATGTTTCTGAATATTTACACTAACAAAAAATGGTATAGGCAACGTTTTGATATTAGTATTTTTTGTCTTTAGTTAAAACCCGATCACAGTACAAAACAGATGAACACCGAAATATGAATGGTGTAGTACATGGATTATTGAGAAGATGCATTTGTATAAACCAGTGTTTGTATAAGCATTTCATTAATAAATAATAATCTGATTACAGAGAATGAACAGAGGGGTGATGTGGTTATCACAGAGATACGCATGAATTGAAGCTACAATAATATTGTATTTTATGTAGTACTTATATACATATTACAGCACTTAAAAGATAAATATTCAAATACTTAAAGTCAATGGTACACGATTAAAAATAAAAAAGCCAGATACTTACCTAAGGAGAGGGAAGGCTCTGTGTGAGCCTTCCCTCTCCTCTCCCGGTGCCCTCGTCACAGTGGCAGCTCCTCTGTTCAAATCCCCCGCCACGGGGGACTTTAGAAGTCTTAGGGGGCCGAGTCCTCCTGAAGACAGGCGGCTCCATACTACGCATGCACAATTACGTGATAAAGGGCCCTCGCACGTGCGCAGTCTGGAGCGGCCCGTCTTTGGGAGCACTCAGGCTTCCAAAGACTTCCAAAGCCTCCCTTTAGCAGCAGAGAGAGCAGAATTTGACCGAATTGGTCAAATGCTGCCATAGGGGAACCTGCGCTGGAACGGGCACCAGGAGAGGAGAATTGAAGGCTCATTAGGACCCAGAGCCTTCTCTCTCCTTAGGTAAGAAAGAAAGAAAGAAAGAAAGAAAGAAAGAAAGAAAGAAAGAAAGAAAGAAAGAAAGAAAGAAAGAAAGAAAGAAAGAAAGAAAGAAAGAAAGAAAGAAAGAAAGAAAGAAAGAAAGAAAGAACATGAACTATCTGGACTAACAATACTGCTGACTCTGAACAAGATCAATGTAGTACTTTAGTTTCAAAAATGAAATTGTATGTATTGTACTGTATTTAATTGCTAGTGTAGTAGCTATAAAAGTACAGCAATACTATATTCAAGACTTACAGCAAAGCTTGTAAGAAATGTTGGTAAGTTTCCATGTACCTATGTATTTAAGATCAACACCCCCACTATTATCTGTTTTGTAATCTAAGCAGAATGTCAGACTAAGTTGGTGCTTTATAAACGAATACATAATAATAATAATAATAATAATAATAATAATAATAATAATAATAATAATAATAATAATAATAATAATATTACACGGAGGTCCCAGAAATACAAAAGGAAGGGAAACCTTTCCACTGGATAATAATAAAAAAACAGCAAGGGAAAATGTGTTCTGCCTCCTATTCACAATATTCATGCTGCTTTTTACTTGCAGAAAGATTAAAAATCTTTTTAACTTGAATGAATAAAGGATGTGTAATATAATCTCAATTGGCATACACTATTGCTCACGAGCTTTGCTGGAAGTGTTGAAAAGTACTGGGCTGGTCATGTTACAAATCTCTGCTAACAATCAAAGCTGATAGAATTTCAAATGTTTTAGTTCTATTATTTCTACCAGCCATTTACAGGATAATTCAAAGTATTAAAGACAGAGTATAACCAAAGCAGTTAGTCATTTGACATTTAAGAATAACAACTTTAATAAATTCTTGAGAAAGTAAAAAAAAGAATAAATAATAATATAAAACAAAAAAAAAACCCTTTTACATTAGCTTTTATGTGACGGTACATTATGGTATATTACAGTAGCTGTAGTATTCAAATTGTATTAGATACATAGTTTGGAGATCAAACAACATCATTTGTTTTCCTACATGTAAACATATTTCCAGACCACTTTATGCCATGTCTTGTGGCTGCTTCCCTCTCTGCCCCGTATCAGCATCAAACATAAACACACCTGCAGCAGCTCACCTGGCTGACTGTGTCAAGCAGCACCTGTGTTACGATGTTCCATGCTTTTATAGTCTTGTCTTTACTCTAAGGTTTATTTCTCTGGAGACTTCAAAGCTCTTCTGGGTAACCCCACTTAATTTTTATGTCTTCAATTGACTTCAAACTGAAAATAAAATGAATATAAAAAAATAAGTTAATACATTTGTTATATAATAATGAGTGGAACAGTATTGTTTTCAAACTAAATGTGGACTTGTATTGTCTAATCTCAAGCAGTTGCCAAAGAAAATAAGTCAAGCAATGCCAATTGTTGAGACAATCTTTTGAGAGAAACATCTACTTAAAGTTCTGGGTACTTATCCGTTAGCCGGGCGCATCCGGCAGGTGGCGCTAATTACTATTCCCCCCTCCAGGCCGCCATGGATAGTAGGGAAAGATGTAACTCTCGTGGAGTTTTGTCGCCACCTGCTGGATGCGCTCGGCTAACGGATAAGTACCAAGTTCTGAACTCAGAACTTCCTCTCTGCTCTAAAAGATACACAACAGCATAATAATAACCTTTTAAAAAAATTATTTGTTACAGATTATACAGATCCTACAATAAAAGAAAAGTGTTAATCCGGCGCTAGCTGTGGCTAAGTACGGCCCTTTTAGATGAATATTATGCCCACGGTGCTGCTCCCTCTGCTGGGTGGTGCCAGAGATCTAGCATATGGAGACAAAAGAACAAGGGTGCGCTCCTATGGTGCATTAACTCTTTATTCTCTATTATCACGCATAAAACAATTGCACTCACAATGAATGTGCAACGCATTTTGGCGCTTAGCCACACCTTCTTCCGGTCCGGCCAAGCACCGAAACGCGTTGTGACGATAAGACGGCTTGCCGATAGGATTAGGAGCTGGCGGTTGTCCCCAGTCCACTTGCCTTACATCGTGCACAGATCCTGGAAGCCCTGGCCAGGCTCAGGAAGTGGGAGTGACTCGCTGGCGGCCCCCTACATGTGCAATACTTGCACATTCATTGTAAGTGCAATTGTTTTATGCGTGATAATAGAGAATAAAGAGTTAATGCACCATAGAAGCGCTCCCTTGTTCTTTTGCCTTTTAGATCCTACAATAAATCAGCACTGTTTCTACTTCCTGCTTTTATGGAAGCAGACATATTGTTAACATCATGTGCTTTCAAAAGGGCTTTTTTGCCCTATCTGCCATGGCAATCAGGTGAAACAGGGGAGAGATGAAATTACAATTTTGTGATTAGACACAGATGAAGGGGGATTAGACTGGCTAAACTCTCTAAATACATACAGGGTGCATTTCTTTATGTTCCTTCTGTCATGTGCAAGAGATCAGGCCCACTCTAAGAAAAGGCTGCTTATATCCAGTAAATGTTTTTATGATATCCTTAGAAATCCAGCTGGAGTAAAGTTCTATTTACATTTTTCCAAAAACTCCTTCAAATTGGTATTTTTGTTTCTTTTTCCGTTTCAATCTTTTTATGAGTGGTTTGTCATGAATAATCAAACATGTTCAACTTGGACCTTCTGGAGAAAAAAAAGGGGAGAAAAAGAAAAAGGGGCAGTTAGGAAAAAAATGAAGAATTTGACTTAGGGAGAGAGCAAAGGAAGGAACACAGGATAAGGGTCCATATGCAATTCCCTTTTTCTTCTGACCTTTCTCCTAGGAGATGCATTTCATACAGATACAAAGCTCCAAAAAGTAGGTGGAATGGAACTATAACAATTATTTTGAGTATGTTCTTGCTTGCTGGTGATTTAAAAGACATTTTATTAACAAGTTTGAAAATATCAACAAGAAGAAAACTGGAGAAAAAGATAATTGCATATGGCCCGAGATGCTAATGTCCAGGTGTTAATCTTGTCTTAATTATAATAGACCAGAATTGGGCCCATGTGGCGCAGTGGGTCTATCTGCCCTTCATTCTGGAATTTCTTGCAGGGCATAATGTATTCCCATATATTTTAATCAGGGTCCCCAGAATGTGTCAAACCTATTTTATTTACCAAGTACTAGACTGCCCATGCTTTTTCATGTACCGTAAAGTAATTAACACTGGTTTTCACATTTTTAAATTAGACTGTGGCTTCGATAATACACTCATGGATGCAATGCGCAATAAGGTAGGTACCTATCCTTTAAGAGGCGGATCTCCCTGGCACTGGCCATGCTTGGGAGGGTCACCTGCACTTCTCAGTCTCCTCCCTCCCCCCCACCCGGGCTGCAGCTAGAGGGTATCTGAGCGGTTAGAGGGCTTGGAGCTCTGTTCATGCTGCTCCCCATTTCTTGGGAGCATGGGAGGCCTCCACGCAGCGCCCCTGGATAAGTGCTAAATGTAGCATGAACTAATCCCTGCAGGGCAAAATTTTGTGGTGTAATTTGCTGTAAAACCATGCATATTCTGGCAAGTGAAGGCAAATGCAAATTTGCATGTGCAATGATTAAGCCAATTAGGCCAAACTTGCTGGGCTAGAAATATTAGGTTTCACTTGGAGCTTGATGCACACACCCTTCTGTGTTGAAATGTTTAATAATAGTTTGCTAGGTGAGAACTAATATAAGGATGGACCAGCATCCTTGGGACTTGGACAAGAAGAGGAGTTTAGGATGCAGTAGTGCAGACCAAGAATCATTATGGATGGGTAAAACATCAAACAAAGATTAAAGTTGTCCATGTATCACTCTTCCTCCACATCCCCTTAAACATTTATCTTCAAGGCTATCATCTTGATGAGCTAATCTAGTTGCTACTTAATACTATGGCTATCACTCATAAAGCATCCCCGCATGTGGTAATGCTGAAAACAGCTGACTTTACCAAGCACTTAGCAAAATGCCAATTCATAAAAGCAGTTACCGCATCAAAAGCTCAAATTACCGAGCAGTGAGGTAAATTACCACCTTGTGCGGTGTTTATTTCAACACATGTCACTAAATGTAAACTCATAAAGATTAGAGCAGGCGGTATTGGGACGAAGAATACCGCTTGCTTTGAAGAGGTGATAAGGGTACAGTTAACAGCAAAGTTAATGGAGACAGATCTCCCAGGCAGCAGTGGTGAAAGCAGAACAAAAAAGGATTTCCAGAATACCCCAGGCTGTGTTTTTTAACCTCTTGGGTACCTGTTTTCATATATTTTTTACATCACAAAGCCTACATGTGTAACATTTCTTGAAGTTCTACTAAGTTGTGGCAATTAAATAGATTGTTTAGAAAGACTAATAGACAGATTCCGGGCAAACAGAGGCAGTTAAAAAAATCCACATCTGGATCCCTCTTTTATTGTATTGCTGTCTCTGCAGGAGAAAATGTATCAACTCGGTCAGCTTCACATGTTACCGCTAGCCTTAGTTTGGGAAAATACCGAACTTCTATCGCAACTGTAAACATTTTTATGAATTAGCACACAGAAGTCTAAAATACTGAATGTGGTATTTTCCCGCCCAGATTTTTTTTACCGAACATACTTTTATGAATGATAGCCTATGTGAGAAGAACTTTATAAGCCTTCTTCACAATATCCAGTCTGAGGGAATCTTGATAGCCACATGTCTTTTCAGCTGTCACCTGGTGCTTTTTTAGGAATGTGTTGTTTTTCTGGTACAGTATCTCACCAGAGTGAGTATACCTTTCACATTGTCATAAATATTTTATAATATATTTTTTATGGGACAACACAAAAAATAGGTAGTGATGTAGTAAACATTAAATTGTTGGTTCCCGAACACGAATGGGAATTTTCCGCAAAAGTTTACGAGCAAGCAAATCGGGCGAACCACCATAGACTTCAATAGGCAGGTGAACTTTAAAACCTATAGGGACTGTTTCTGGCCAAAAAAAAATGATGGAAAAATTGTTTCAAGGGGCCTAACACCTGTACCGTGGCATGCCAGAGGGGGGTCCATGGCAAAGGTCCAACCACAAATTGCGTAGTTGACGCAGAGACATATTTTAATCTCTAAAGGGCAGAAATCATAGTACATTCCTAAATTTGTGGAATTTAGTGCTATAAAACATCCAGCAGCGGGCATACACAATGATAAGGTAGTGTAAGGACTAGGCCCGGTTCACACTGACAGAGGAAACACCACGTTTAACGCACAGCAAACAACCGCAAAGAGCTTTAGTAATAACTTCAGGTGTGTAAATCATTGTTTTTGCTAGTTGACACCTCCAGGACATAAATAAAAGTCCTCTTGGTGGCAATATTTGTGTAGTTGTGTGTAGCGGTTGCCGTGCTTGTGCGCACATTTGTGAAGGTGCAGTCGATCGCGGTTTTCCAGCCACTATGGTCAGGCTGAGGTAGTTCAGTGACAGTTAAGTGGCCCAAACAAAAATTAATTCTGCACTGAGGCCTTATACAGGGTGCAGTAGCGGATCCTAGATGCCAGTAGTGGTGGTGAAGGATTATTGGGTTATGGTTGGTGCACTGCTAGGACCATCAGTCCTGTCTCCAATATGTGCACTGGACACCCAGAATTTCAATATAACAATAGCAATAAAAAGAAAAAAACTCTTACAAGGGCAATTTATTTATCAAGTCAGTGCACTACTAGGAACAAAAGACCTGTCTCCAACATCTAATGAGTGCACTGGACACACAGAAATGCAATATAACAATAGTAAGAAAAAGAAAAACAGCCCTTAGAAGGGTCAACTACTATAGCACTAAGCACTGACTGCACCTGTCTGCAACAGCTACAGTGCACAGTGTGGGCACACTGAACAGCAATATCACAAGATCAAAACACAGCCTTTAGTAGGCTACATTACGTAAATGGTGAATTGGTACTGTAGCAGCAAGAAACTCCACTGGGCACACAGATCACAGGCCTAACTAACACTTTCCCTAATAGCACTACAGCTCTGTACCTAGTCTCTTTCACAGCACCCACAGTCAGAGTATAAAATGGCTGCTGTGCTAGCTTTCTGATAGGTGGGGGGGTGGTCTAGGTGGGAGGGATAGCTGAATGGCTGCCATATGTCAGCTGACAATACATTATAATTTATAAGGGGGCAACGCCATATGTTCATTAATAGATGCAAACATGCATCGTTCACTGCAAACTATTCGCCGGGTGTATAGTTCGGGACATCTCTAAAGCCGCATCTACACGCGTAGATGCGGCGGCGATGTTCCTTATCAATCGAGCCGCTGATGCGGCTTGATTGATAAGATCCGACAGGACGGATCTCCCCACCACCGATTCCCTGCTCACTCCCCACGAGGGGACAATGGCAGGGAATCGAGCGGAAGATAAGCGGCGCCAGCGGGGACGAGCAGGGAATCCAATCCGGTGCACGCGCGGTGAGCGGGGACGCGGCGGGCACACGGGGGAATGCGGAAGAGGCGATCCGGCGGCTAATCGAGCCACCAGATCGCCGCCTCATCTACACGTGTAGATGAGGCTTTAAGATATGAAGCTTAGATACAATTTAATGTAGCGAGTGTACAGCTGGTTCACTGGCGGGCAAAATTTCGCGTATGCAAAATTTCGCATCGCAATTCGCAATTATGCATCAAAATCAGAATGCAAAATTTCTGAGAAAACCGTAATTAATTTCGTATGTAATAGTAGTATTTTTGTTAGTTATTGCTACCAATATTGCTACATATGTTAAACAGAATAGTGGGTATAAGTCACAAAAAGATTTTTTTTCAAAAATACCTTTTAAACTGTCATTTTTCTAAGTTTAAAAACCATTTTTTACTTGCATTTTTTAAATCGATTTTCTCAAAAACTACAAGGTATTTTTGGAAAATAATTTTTTATACTTGTACCCACTATTCTCCTTAACATATGTAGCAATTTTGGTGGCTTTGCTATTCACTGCTAAAATCGGCAAGAAATTATGCAAAATTACGAATGACTACACAAAATCAATTGAATTTGCAAATCGTAATTACGTATAAGCGTAATTGAGAAAATGTAATCGAAATTTAGCAAAATTGTAATTTGTTGATTACGATCATCACTAAGCTGGTATAAATTTTCTGTCTTTTCAAAATAACTCAACACAGAGCCATTAACATTTAAACCGCTGGCAACAAAAACAAGTGCACCGCTAAGTGAACAATGTCAAAATTGTACTCAATTAGGTATGTTACTCATTAGTGTTACAAAGTCTCAGGTGTGAATGGGGAGAAGGGGCATTCAATTTGGTGTTATCACATCGCAATAACCGGGACAAATAGGCAAATAAAGTCTGTGGCTCTTATCTACAGCAGAATGTTTTATTTTAAAACTATAATGGCCGAAAACTGAGAAATATTTTTTTTTCTTATTATTCCCATTTAGAATGCATTTAGAATAAAATAATACTTAGCATAAAGTACCACCAAAAGAAAGCCTAATTGATGGTGGAAAAAAAACAAGGTATACATCAGTGATGCACTGGCGTAACAATAGGCCCTGCAGCCCCTGCTACTGCGGGGGGGCCCACTCGGGGCTGTTTTGTGGGGGCTGGAGGGGTGGCAGCATGAGGGGAAAGCCTTGGCCACAGTCAGCGGGGAGAGGGGAAGTTCCCCCCCCCTCACCTTGGGGCTCTCCCCTATGCGCTCCCCTCCAGCTAGTTACAGTGTGGGCAGCGGGCAGCGGCGGGCAGATACATACCTTCCATGCGTTCCACCGCATACTCCTCGCTCTAGCGGCTGACGTCACTTCCGGAAGTTCCAGAAGTGACGTCAGCCACTAGAGCGAGGAGTATGCGGTGGAATGCACGGAAGGTGGTATGTATCTGCCCGCCGCTGCCCGCTGCTCACACTCTAACTAGCTGGAGGGGAGCGCAGAGGGGAGAGCCCCGAGGTGAGGGAGAGGGGGGGAACTTCCCCTCTCCCCTCCAACTGTGGCCAAGGCTTTCCCCTCAGGCTGCCACCCCTCCAGCCCCCACAAAACGGCCATGAGCGGGCCCCAGGGAGGGGGGGGGAGCTCTGAAATTCTGCAGGGGGGCCCGGTGGCGCCTAGTTACGCCCCTGCAGTGATGGCTAACCTTGTAATTCCAGCTGTGGTGAAACTACAAGTCCCATGAAGCACTGCAGTACTCTGACAGCTCTAAGCATAACTCAGGGAGGCAGAGGCATGATGGGATTTTTAGTTTTGTCACAGCTGGAGTGCAAAGGTTAGCCATCACTGGTATAGATCATTTTGTTGGGATAAATAGCAATATAGTTATTGGGGAATGAATGAAAGGAGTGCTGAAATGTGAAATTTTTTCTCGTCCATAAGGTGAAAACAACCCGCAGGCTGAAATGGTTAAAATAGTTCTTTATTATTGAGCTTACCACCATTGTAGACCATTAATGTTTTAAGCTTATAATGTATTTATTGTGAGACTTAATTTTGTTTACTATTGCCTATGATATGGTGACTGGACTGTCTGGTTGAGTCCTGTGATTGGCCTCATCTCATGACGCAGATTACATGTGTCTGGCTGTGACTTTGATCAGCATGTTGTGATGCATTGGGCAGTAAGGATTTACAGACTTCACTCTAATGCAGCATGGCAGGCGCACAAGCATATGGTAAGTAGAAATCATTACGAGCAGTGCAAGTGTAGCACATCCATAGGTGTAGCTGTGTTAGATGGGACCTGCTCTTTTCCAACTCTGGTGACACCCACAACCTCCAGTGATACACATGAACCAGCAGAATAATGCTAAGCAATTTTATTGGAGCCAGAGACCCAGTAATAAAGATAAAATGAACAATTTAACTTCTAGCAATATATTCTAACAGATAGGTCATAACATCTGAACTCACAGTTATGGCAATAATGGAATACCAACAGTTGCTTGCAAAGGAATGCAATAGAGATGGACCCCTCTAAAATATATGGAAAGGGTTTAGGCCAAAGAAAAATCCCAAACATCACTGGAAATCATTAAGTGCACTTTAACCATTTTAACCTTTTGGACGTGACTTTCACGTCCAAAAGGCTGCTGCTGTGGTGCTGCATGCTCCCCCGCGAGATCGGGCCTGCACCCCCGTGCCGCACCCATTAGCCCGGAGATCAATGAAAGGGAACATGGTTCCCATTCATTGGTCTAAGTCCCGGGTAGGAAAAACAACAGCCTCTGATCAGAGGCTGCTGTCTTTCTGACAAAAAATAAATACATCATGTCCTCCTTATAGTTCTTAGTGCTTGCTCACAGGATAGAAAATAGTAAAACTACATGCACATACATTTTTATCACAAAAAGACACAATAAATTACATGTAAAATTAATTGTTTACCTCCCACACCCAAAAGATACCCAAATAAAATGTTTAACTAAAATAAAAATAAATAAATAAAACATTAAAAAAAAAAAAAAAACATAAATAGTTACCTAAGGGTCTGAACTTTTTAATATGCATGTGAAGAGGGTATACAACTAATATTTTTTTAAAAATTATAAGCTTGTAAATAGAGATGGACGCAAAACTAAAAAAATGCACCTTTATTTCCAAATAAAACATTGGTGCCACACATTGTGATAGGGACATAATTTAAATGGTGTAGTGTAACGATTGTGGAACTTTCTCCGTGATCAGCGCACAACGCGTGCGCTGACACGGCGGAAATCCTCCACAAGCGTGTAACTGCAGGAACCCAGCAAAAGGTGCTATGCACCCGTAGAGGGAAAATTCCTGTCGGCAGATGGTGCTGGGGAGTGCAGAGGAACCAATCCTCTGTACCTCCACAAATGCCAGACAGGAATTGTACGAAGCGCAGAACGCAATCGCAAGAGAGGCGATTGTGAATGAGAACGAGCAAAGGGACAGATTGTATGTGTGTGCGCCAATCTAGTCGCCACCCCACGACCGCGCACACACAGAGGTGCGATCGCCAGACGTGACACAAGGCAGATCAGAACAGAATACGAGGTTAGCAAAGGCACAGCAAATAATACAATGAGGAGATATGGAAAATAACAAACGCTAGCTAACCGCGAACACCGCACTCATTCGCAACAGTGCACGCGGTTATGCACGGTCTCCATGTGATAAGCACAATAGAGACAAGCACGCCTAACTAACCGACACAAGACAGACACCACACAAACGCGCTTGCTACACGGTTGCCTTACCGCAGGCACCAGCAAGCGCACGCAAACAGACAGACAACGAGAATCGATCAAACAGGAACCACTGCTCTTACCGTCAGAGCCAGTGCGAACCAGGTATCAGAAAGATCCACTGCTCTTGCTGTCAGAGCAGTGTGATCCAAGCACACGACAAACAGAAGGAGTAACCAGCAGCGACCGCAGCCGAGGTTAGGTCCAAGATCCAGACCAGAGGAATCCACTGCCACTAACGCTAGGGCAAGTGCGATTCAGACAGACAGAACAGAAGGATCCACATCACTAGCGAAAAGTGGCTAGCGCGATCCCAGGAGACAGAACAGAAGGATCCACAGCGCTAGCGAAAAGTGGCTAGCACGATCCCAGGAGACAGAACAGAAGGATCCACAGCGCTAGCGAAAAGTGGCTAGCGCGATCCCAGGAGACAGAACAGAAGGATCCACAGCGCTAGCGAAAAGTGGCTAGTGCGATTCCAGGAGACAGAACAGATGAGGTAGGCAGAAACAACCGCTGTTCCAACCTACACTCCAGACACAATCAGAAGGATCCACAGCCGCTAACGCTAGGGCTTGTGCGATCCAAACACAAGACAGACAGAACAGGCAAAACAGATAAAGCAATCCTAACTGCACTTAGGGAATCTGCCTAGCTCAGTTTCCAGGAATTACTCTAAGCTGATCTTCAAACAGAGAGTAAGGCTGACACCCCACCAGGAGTGTTACATAGGACGAAATCCTTATGACCAGCGAAGCATTGTGGGAAAGACATAGTACTTATAGTACACGCCTCCAATGAATGTGGCCAGGCAATTTGCATGACAACGTATGCAAATTCCTCTGCAAGCACAAGCTGCAAAACTGACAGAAACTCTTCTTTCCAGAGTCCTGCAGCATGCAAATCAAAACAATGGTCAAAAAGCTGCCTGCCTGCACAGGCAGCTGAGCAAATCATCACATGTAGTAACCGGGACAAATGGGCAAGTAAAATATGTAGGTTTTAATTATGGCAGCATGTATTATTTTAAAACTATAATGGCTGAAAACGGAGACATGATTTTTTTTCCATTTTTTTTCTTAATAATTCTGTTAAAATGTATTTAGAAAAAAATAATTCTTAGCTAAATGTACCACCCAAAGAAAGCCTAATTGGTGGTGGAATAAACAAGATATAGATCAATTCTTTCTGATAATTAGAGATAAAGTTATTGGCGAATGAATGGGAGGTGAAAATTGCTCGGATGCATATGGTGAAAAATGACTAAAGGCTGTGGTTAAATGACAGATGTGTAAATGGTCTGTTATAAGCAAACTCAGATAAACATTAGCTAATTTTCCCAACATTGGCCAATCCAAGTAGTAGGCCAGCAGTTGGAGCTCATATATAAAACAATATTTGTAATCCACAAGGAGCTTCAATCAGTAGAGCAGCAGCAGGAAGATGACACAAGATGGATTATTAGGTATATGAATAATCCTCTTCTGATAGGCCTAGACACCCAAGAGCAGATTGTTAGGCCAATATGACAGTTGTTGTCTCCAGTTCTAACTGGAACTGCATTGCATAAGATATGGTGACCATGCGTCCCGCTTTACATGGGACAGGTCCCGAATTTGGGGTCCCCTGTCCCAGGCTGCACTATGTCCCGGGAAACGTCCCGCTTTTAGCCACGGGACGTCCCGGCCTCAGGACTCTGGCCACCGTATGATTGCATGAACTGGCCACGGCGTCTAATAGACGCCGCACCAGTTAGTTCATAACCCGCAGCCCCTCTCCAGACTGCATAGTCTTCTGGCAGGCAGAGCAGGGCTACGGGAAGATGGCTCCTGAAGCCCTGTACTAGAGACTATTTGTCTCCAGTACAGGGCTTCGGGCGGAAATATGCAGGAGCAAGATCATCCGGAGAGCTGCGCGCCAGAGGCCGGCAGGGAGAGGAGACTTCTGTCAGGTGAGTAAAGTCCTTTTTTTGCAGGTGAAATGTTGCCCACTGCATTATTTTCTGCTGAAATGTTGCCCAGTGCATTATTTTCTGCTGAAATGTTGCCCACTGCGTTATTTTCTGCTGCGTTATTTTCTTGCCCACATTGTGCTATTTTCTGCTGGAATGTTGCCCACTGTGCTATTTTCTGCTGGAATGTTGCCCACAGCATTATTTTCTGCTGAAATGTCACCCAAATTGTGTTATTTTCTGCTGAAATGTTGCCCACATTGTGTTATTTTCTGGTGAAATGTTGCCCACATTGTGTTATTTTCTGCTGAAATGTTGCCCAAATTGCGTTTATTTTCTGCTGAAATGTTGCCCACATTGCGTTTATTTTCTGCTGAAATGTTGCCCAAATTGCGTTTATTTTCTGCTGAAATGTTGCCCAAATTGCGTTTGTTTTCTGGTGAAATGTTGCCCACATTGCATTTATTTTCTGGTGTCTGGGGCAACTGTTGCTGCATTTATTATTTAATGGTCATAGTTGGCTGTATTTGCTGCTTTGGGGTTACGGTTATGCTCCACCCATACGCACGCCACAAATGCCCCCTGATCCCCCACGCCCATTTTTTGGCATGGTGCGCCCCCCCCCCCAGTCCCAGGTTGGAACTAGAAAAATCTGGTCACTGTACATAAGACCCTAGGAGGCCTAAACATGTGAAAGTCACAATTCAGCAGAAATCACTTATTTAAAGCTGGCTCTGTGAATCTTTAGGAAGTTGCTATGCAGGCAGATAAACATACCAATAAACTGGATTCAATAACAGCCAGTCACTGTGGTAATAAAGTAGCTTGCTTACAGTTCCTTCAGATGAGGCAGAATAAAGCAGCCATGTTAAATAGTCTGTCACACTCCTTCAGAAAGGATGCAGTCACAGGACACTGTGGAGGAAAGATTTCCACCTCACTGACCTCTCAGCTTTGCAGATCTACATCAGGCTTTTTTTCCCTTTCTCTCCCCACACAGTTCAGTTCTGTCTGTGGAACACTGTGTAATCCCTCAGATCTCTCAGCGCCGGCTCACTCTTCCCGTTTTTAGCAAATTCTCTGTTCTCTAAGCTAAGAATTTCTCTCATAAGCTACAAAATCTCTACAGTATAAAACCTTCTCTCCTATTGGTGAGAGGGATTCCACACCTAGATGTAGAAGGGAAAACTGCAAACAGCAAACTATGCAAACATACTTAGCAATTAAAGGAGTACTGTGGGGTGGTAGAGGGAAAAAGAGTTGAACTTTCCTGGGGCTTCTAACGGTCCCTCGCAGACATCCTTTGCCTGCACAGCCAGTCACCAATGATGCGGTCCCTGCCTCGGGTTAACTTGTGGAATTTGCAACTTTAAAGTTGGAAAACCACTGTGCCTGCGCAGCCGCGTCCTTGCTCCCGCTGACACCACCGGGAGGGTACTGCACAGATGAAGACAGTACTGGACCTGTACAGTATGCTCCCAGTGACATCTGCAGGAGCAAGGACTAGTGTTGGGCGAACACCTGGATGTTCGGGTTCGGGCCGAACAGGCCGAACATGGGCCAGATGTTCGGCATGTTCGGCCCGAACGCCGAACTCAATGGGAGTCAATGGGACCCCCGAACATGCCCATTTTGGGGGCCCCATGGGGTCGCAGGCATAAGGGGGGAGCATGCCCCGGTCGCGGGGGGGGTCGGAAATTCCCCCCACCCCCTCCGCTAGCGCTCCCCCCTCTGCCCGCTTCCCCATACAAAAAGTTTGAAACAAGTTCAATAGTACCTGGGCTGGTGGCACTGGCTGGCAGTGGAGTGAGGAGGAGGAGGAGTCCGAGTAGCAGAGTGACGTTGAGGCCGGGCAGCGAGCGGTTCAGCGCTAGTACCCTTGTGGTACTTCCGCCCTTTCTCTGACCTCACGTCCTCTGCGTGATGACGCATACGAGGGTACGCGTGATGCGTACCCTCGTATGCAGAGGACGTGAGGTCAGAGAAAGGGCGGAAGTACCACAAGGGTACTAGCGCTGAACCGCCCGCTGCCCGGCCTCAACGTCACTCTGCTACTCGGACTCCTCCTCCTCCTCACTCCACTGCCAGCCAGTGCCACCAGCCCAGGTACTATTGAACTTGTTTCAAACTTTTTGTATGGGGAAGCGGGCAGAGGGGGGAGCGCTAGCGGAGGGGGTGGGGGGAATTTCCGACCCCCCCGCGATCGGGGCATGCTCCCCCCTTATGCCTGCGACCCCATGGGGGGCAGTATTCGGCCGAACAGGGCCCTGTTCGGCCGAACAGGGGCCCTGTTCGGCCATGCATTCAGTAGTTCGGCGAACCCCGAACAGTTTGGCCGAACACCACCAGGTGTTCGGCCGAACTCGAACATCACCCGAACAGGGTGATGTTCTGCAGAACCCGAACAGTGGCGAACACTGTTCGCCCAACACTAGCAAGGACGCGGCCGCGCAGGCACAATGATTTTCCGACTTTAAAGTCCGGTTCAGAAGTGAACCGGAGGCAAGAAACAGAACATCGGTGAGTGGCTCCGGGGGCATAAGATGCCTGCAAGTGACCGTTGGAAGCCCCGGGTAAGTTCAACTGTTTTTCCCCTAGGCCCCTACAGTACTCCTTTAACTGTTTCAGAGCTGATTTCATACAACCACAAATCCCAGATATGATTACACAGAGAACATACTTTGTACAGGTACTGAATAGCCATGTCTGCAGGATGACTACACATGTTACACATGTTTATGAACAGGGGTCTACTGGGTCCAAAGATGCACTAGAGGATAGGCAAGCATACAGACAAATAAAATGAATAGTGATGGAATGAAATAAGTTAAAGAGGAACTGTAATGACAAAACGTCCCCTGGGGGGTACTCACCTCGGGTGGGGGAAGCCTCCGGATCCTAATGAGGCTTCCCACGCCGTCCTCCATCCATCAGGGGTCTCGCTGCAGCCCTCCGTGCAGCGGTGACGTCAATATTTACCTTCTCGGCTCCTGCGCAGGCGCTCTGACGGCTGTCGGCTCCGAAGTAGGCGGAAATACCCGATCGCCGTCGGGTCTGCTCTACTGCGCAGGCGCAAGTTTCCGGCGCCTGCGCAGTAGAGCGGATCCGACGGAGATCGGGTATTTCCGTCTATTTCCATGCCGAAAGCAGCCACAGCGCCCCCGCTGGAGCCAGCAAAGGTAAATATTGAAGCTACAGTCGGGTCTGTCGCCGGCTGTTCGGAGGGCTGCAGCAAGACCCCCGTGGGACAGAGGACGGCGTGGGAAGCCTCATTAGGATCCGGAGGCTTCCCCCACCCGAGGTGAGTACCCCCCAGGGGAGGTTTTTGTTGTTACAGAGTCTCTTTAAGGCTCTACTTGGTAGTAGTCTCCATAATGCTCAATGTGCTCAAAGCAAAGTGGCCATTTTCATGCATATACACCTAGAACAGCTTTCACTATTAAGTTATTTATTCCCCAGTTAAAGCAGTTTTAAACTCTGACAAAATATTCAATAAAAAAGTGTTTTCCTACTTTTTATAACCCATAAAATTATGATATTTGCTTTTGTGCACAAGTATTCAGGACTCATTAGCAGAAGTTTCTGCACAGTCAGAGAATGTTTACTTAATTGTATCAAATGAAGAATGTAAACACAAGATAAGGTTATCACCAGTTTGGATGTGGCTGCCTCTCTGCAGGAGAAAAAGTCAGTCCTGCGATTTAACCCTTTGAATGCTGTTTTACTAAAAAAAAAAAAATTGTGCTAGTATATTAAATGCTGTAAATAATCTTTTAGAGCAAAGAAGAAATGCAGTGTTTCATTCCACTTTAAGTGAAATGTATAATCATATAGTATTTGTGATCAACACTCAGAGGAAGATATGTCCTTTGTGAAATGTTTGTCAGGCAGTGCATTTCCCGGAATCAACTATTGCATCCCTGTGCCCAGTGCCACCAGGATGAGAAGTATTTTATCTCACATCATATATATATATATATATATATATATATATATATATATATATATATATATATGTATTGTGTTGATCGCAAATACCATATGATTGCACATTGCACTTTACTGATGATGAATAACTGACTCAATAGTGCCATCTATTTCTCTTTTTTTGGGGTTTCTTTATCAGAACCGCTGTAGCATTTTGCCCATGTGATGTGTGACTGTGTCTGTAGTCAGTGCTGCTCGGATACCCTTTTCAAAATCTGGATTGAATTCGGATCCGGATACCCAGATATCTGATCCGAATCGGATATCCGAGTTTGAAATTTTGGAATCCGAATCTGAATCGGATATCCGAACCCAGTATCCCAGATATCCGCCTGGATTCGGATATCCGGGTAGAAAACTGGAAGTGGGATTTAAATTGCTTTTAAAATGTTTTTTTTTTAGGGTAAATAAGGCATGTAGCATGAAGTTTTTTTTTAAAGGGAAACACTTATTGATGATGTGGGGACTTACAATCCCCCCAAAAAATCTCTCTCTCTCTCTCTCTCTCTCTCTCTCTCTCCCTGAATGCCTTTGAAAGGCATTTTTGCCATTGAAGGTGATTTTAGCTTCTGCTCGGATATCTGAACTAACTATCTGCCCGGATTTCGGATTTCAGATGGGAAATCCGAGTCTGCTCGGATAGTGCTATTCAGATTTTAAAAAATACCCGAATTACTATTCAAAGTTCGGATAGTGGAAAAAGTTTAGATTATCTGGGTAACTCGGATATCCGAAATCTTGCTGAGCAGCACTGTCTGTAGTGTGTATTTACGGCATAGAGTGGTTATTATAACGTTAATGTCCATGACAATGGACAAAGAACTGAATAACAAATGGCACCTAACACAGGTTATACCTGCCATAGTTGCAGCCATTTTAATCCCCCCAAAATGCCTGCTTTTTTTTTGTTTTGTTTTGTTTTGTTTTTTTTCTTCCAGTAACTATATGTTTACCATCAAAAAGTGCATAGGTAAAGACAGCAAAAGAGAAACATTATTAAACTTTACTCCATATATTTTCACATAGAAACATTAAGGTATTCATTGTTGGTACTAAGGTATGGTATACATTATGTGTTTATTACTACATAGCATCAGCTGAATAGCGTACTGATACAGCTGTTGCTGTTGCTGTGGGATTTGAGCCTTTGACCAGGGTTAGAAACTCATCTCAATATTGTACGTAAAACAGTACTAATGATCCTGGTCACCAGTAGAGTGCACCCCAAGTGGCTGCAGCTCTGAAACATTTTGACCCTGCTGCTAGGAAAGCGCAATGTACATGTTCGGTTTCTTTCCTTGTCTAGTGAAGCAGCTGTAACTCTAAAATACAGATTAACTATTTTTTGAATTGGAAACTGATAATATTGCATAGAAAATGTCTGAAATTATTTTCCAAAGAGCATTCTTCATGTCCTTGTTCATCAAACTGTAGATAAGAGGATTAATGGTAGGAACAACAAGACAATAGAAGAGAGATATCATTCTATCATACCGGTCTGTACCATTAGTACCCAACCGCAAGTATGTAAACAGGGCAGTACTGTAGAAGAGAATGACTGACACCAGGTGTGAGCTACATGTTGACAAAGCCTTATGTCGCCCTTCTGATGAGTGTATGGCCAGAATGGAGGTTAGGATCTGCACATATGAGTAGATAATAAGCAAGAATGGAATTATAGTTCCAAGTATGCTAACAATAAAAACGGTAAGCTCGTTCATAAAAATGTTGGTGCAAGCCAATTTGAGCAAGGGGGGGATATCACAGAAAAAGTGGGGGATACGGTTGCAGCCACAATAAGGCAAACTGAAGATGAAAATGGTTTGGCCCAGACATATTAAACATCCACTAATCCATGAACTCAAAATTAGCTGATAACACAATTTTGTAGTTATAATTGACGTGTAACGGAAAGGGTGGCAAATGGCCATGTACCGATCAAATGCCATAACTCCAAAAAAGAAACATTCTGATAAACCAATGGTGAAAAACCTAAACATCTGAGAGGCACAAGCCAAGGAAGGTACAGACCTTTCTTTGTACAAGAACTTCTCCAGTACCTTGGGGACAGTGACTGTGGTTAAACAGAGTTCCTGGAAGGATACATTTTTGAGGAACAAGTACATTGGGGTTTTAAGATTTGGTTAGATAGATATGGTTAGCACTATGAGTCCTTTCCCAACCAACGTTAGAATGTAAGCTGTAAGAAAGGACAGAAACAGTGCTGCTTGCAGCGATGAGGGCAAATCTGAGAAATTCAATAGGACAAATTCTGTAATGTTAGATTGACTGACTTTCTCCATTTCCAGGAATTTTTCACTGTTAACTTATGTACCTAATTATTAGAAGATTTCATCATAAGTTCCTCTTAGGTGAGCTATTACACATGTGCTTTGAGTATTCTGTGCAATTTTGTTGTTTGACGTTGACATTTGATGAAGCAGTTCCATTGTTCTTGTCTGTGTTTTTGCCTTCTAAAAATATAAGGTATACCTAAACCGGCATCAAAAGGAAAGTTGAATGAGTTTATTAGCAATAGCAAGGAATGAATATGATGATTTTACTTAAACAAAATATTTGAAAAAGTGTTTAAACTTTTTGTAGCAATGATTGTTTTGTCAAAATAGCATAGAGGTCAATGGCCTTTATCCTATTCACATTTTTCTTCAGTTTTCTCCAGGGTGATATTTTCAAACCTTATCAACAAATGAACTCTAAAGTTCCCACCAAGCAAGAAATTGAAGAATGTAAGTTTAATATTACTTTTTTGAACCTACATTTTAGTCATTTTTTGCTTAAGATGCATAAGATCCAGTATTTTGGAGGAACATGTTAGAAAGATCTCAGAGGATTTCCACTGATGTACTGTATATATTTATCAGACCGAGTTAGGGTCTAGTTGGGTAATTGGGTACCAGGTACTTTACCAACATGAAACCATAGGCATATGTCTATTTATGTATCAGTTTAGTCTATGTATCATCGTCCTGGGCCAATTTAGGGGGAAGCCAATTAACTTATCTGTATATTTTGGGATGCGTGAAGAAACCGGAGTGACTGGAGGAAACCCATATAGATACGGGAAAACATACAAACTCTGTGCAGATCATGCTCTGGCTGGGATTTGAACTGGGGATCCAGCACAGAAGAAAGAGAATAACCCCTACTCACTGAGAGCTAACCAATATGCCACAATACAAACATGCACACATCTCAGATGACCAATTAATTGTGATAAATCATGTATCATTCATTAATGCTGCCTCTGGTCTGAAATCATATATGCCAATAAATTCTACTCTGCCCTCAATCCCATGCAACAGAGTGTATGTGAACCCGGGGTAAGGGTATACAAATAAAGTGTCATGCGCTAATCACAGTAAAACTATAATCATTAAAAAAATCTCTAAATCAGTACATTAATAACAAACAAAAAGCAAGCAAATAACTCCTGTGCTAAACAAAACAACTTACAAAATAATGTTCATTTGCAGGGTGCTAATGCGGTGAATTTTGATGCTGGTAGTAGGAGGTAGCAGCATGCAATACAAGTATAACATCACCCAGGTTGTGCTGAATAAGCAAATGGCCAGGACTGGTCACCAAGAGATTAAAGAGGGATACAGGTGGTTAAGTGGCAGATGGATCCATGAGTATCGTGGACGTCACTCTGCTTTTTTCAAGATTGGCAAACCCGTAGGAGCCAGATAGCAGATGGTTTCAATTTCTAAAATTATTTAAAAAATGATGTTGTTTTATCAATATTCTACTAACAGTTTGCCTGATGCATATCCTTTCTAAACAACTAACTTTGAACTTCTCTCTCTGACTATAACCTCTATCCTTCCCCAACCCTACCCCTCACACTAATTCATCCAATAATAACTATTTCCCTTTCTGGGCCAGTGCCTATATTCAGAGTTCATTCATTTCCTTACAACTGATATCCAGAGCTTGGCTACATTATAGCCCAGCCTCTGTGCTGCTATCTGTAGCTCAACTATATACTAGCTGAAATCCCAAACCCTATATTTTAGCTGAACCCCAGCACCACATAAGCCACATGTGGGCTTTATACCATCTTGCATCCATTTCCAGTGTTTCACAAGACATTAACAAAAAGTATCTTTTGTTTATATATCTGTTAATTCCCTGCTTGCTCAGTTCAAGTCTGGCTTCCAGCCAAACCACTCCACAGAAACAGCCCTTACTAAAGTAGCCAATGATCTCCTCACAGCTAAATCCAAAGGCCATTATTCCATACTCATCTATAAGCATAAAGGGCCTCGCTCTCTCCTGGATATCTTCCTATCTCTCTGGAAAGTCTTTCACCTTCTCTTACTCAGATCAGACCTGCTCTCCACATCCTTTGTCTGTGGGGGTCCCTTAAAGCGGTATCGTCACCATAAAAATCAAATTTCAACAGCAACTGGTCTGAGGGCTTGATTCACAAAAGAGTGCTAACTGTTAGCACGGCCGTTTTCACGCGAAATTTTGCATTGTGCGCGATCGCGAATTTTTCGCGCGAATTTCCATGCAAAAACGATATCGATTTCGCGTGAAAATTCACGTTTGCGTGCGAAATCAGTATCGTTTCAAGCGCAAATTCGCTATTGCGCACAATGCGAAAATTCGCGCGAAAATGACCGTGCTAACAGTTAGCACTCTTTTGTGAATCAAGCCCTGAGTGTATTCAGTGATAAAGATGCTAAGCCTGCATTCAAAACTTTCAAAACGTTTTCTGCTGTTATGATTTGGAGTTATCACATACTTAAGGAACAATGGCCCTTTAGTAGTCGTGCCAAAGAATTGCATGCTGGGGGTTCTTTTTATCTATAATCTATTCCTCCTCTTTCCTTTATTTCCCTGCCAGCTGCTTATCTGAAACCTAATCCCCTACTCACTTGTGTTTACAAGCAAGGCTGAGGCGACTCAGCGATTGGAGGAGACAAGACAAAAAGTAAAGGGCAGAAATGACATCACGAGTTAGCCTTAACTGTGGGCAAAAAACATGGCCCCCACCAGGAACAGAATTCTCGTCATTTACTATATAACATTCACTGAAATCAAAACGTGGACAGTATAATACATGTGTTATGTAAGTAGATCAAGTATTTATCTACTTATATATGTGTTTTTTTTTTTCCCTGGCATAGTATGGCTGATCCTACTGCTTTAAGGCTCTGTCCTCTGTCCTGTCCTCTTATTTATCTACATGCACGGCCTTGGTAACTTAACTCATTTGGCTTTCAATACCATCTATATGCTGCTGATACACAACAGTACCTCTCAGCACCAACCTTAACTTCCTCCTCACACGGGCTCCCGACTGTCTCTCCGCTATGTCCTCTTGCTTCTTAAAACTTAATATGAATAAAGCAGAACTAATTGACTAGCCACCATCTCTGTCCACCTCTCTGCCTGATATTACAATAAATGTCAATAACACCCCTATAACTTCAGTTCCCAAAGCTTGGTGATTAGGGGTAATTTCTGATTCTTCTCTCTCATTTATTTCTCACATTAATTCCCTAACCAGCTCCTGTCATCTCCAACTCAAAAACATATCATGCATTCTACCTTTTCTCACTCAGGACTTAACTAAAATGTTTGTACATGCTCTTATTTTATCTTGTTTGGACTATTTTAGTATATTGCTTGGTGAACTTCCAACTAACCGACTAGCACCTCTTCAATCTGAACTGAACTTGGCTGCTCGTCTCTTCTCTCGGTCTTCCTCTGCTGCTCCTCTCTGTCAGGCTCTTCTTTGACTACCAAATAATCAGAGCATTCAGTTCAAAGTTTTAACCTACAAAGCTCTCCACAATCTCTCTCCCCTATACCTCTCCTCACTAGTTCCCAGATACAAATCCAACCGCAAACTCAGATCTGCACATGAGCCTCTTTTATCCTCCTCTAGAATTACCTCCTCGCATTCACATACACAAGACTTCTCACATGCATCACCACTCCTCTGGAATGCCCTTCCGTAGCACATCCGTCCCACTCCCAGTCTTTTAAGGCTCCTTCAAAACTCACCTTTTCTGACAAGCATTTCCTCTAACATAGGCCCTTCCCACTTAACCTCACATCTAGTTTACTTCTTACTAAATAACCTAAACACACACTGCCTGTATGTATACTGCCTACTTTCCCACCTCCCCCCCCCCATTCCTTTAGATTGTTAGCTTGCAAGGACAGGGTTCTCTAACCTCTTTGTGTATTGGAATTTGTTACTCATTTCATAGCTTGCACTTTGTTAAACATTTTATTTATCATCTTACAACTGTCATTGTAATCACCAGTTCTGTATTTTGTACCAGTGTCCATATTTCATGTACATCATTGTCTGTATTATTATGTACTCCTTTTTTTCTACTTTGCACAGCGCCACAGAATGTATTGGCACTTTATAAATTATTAATAATAATAATAATTTTAATTGAAGGACTCTTTCAATGTGTCTGTGTGTTTTTTAAATTACAATATCAAGATTATTCATGGAAAGCTAGGCACAATAATTGCTTTTGTAGTCTTTGTGCCCCACCATTAAGGGAGGTGGAAAAAGAGCTACCGTAATAAGAGGAGGAAAAAAACAACATGAAAGAAGTAGAGAAAAGCAGAGACTATCAGGAATAGATTAGCATATATCTCAGAAGCTCAAGAGGTCATTATCCTTAAACATATACCAGCCCATCCATTTTAAGAGAAACAGGTCTAATTTATCCTGATTGTATCAATTATTTCAAACCAGGCTCCAACTGAAGATATAGATTGAAACTTCCCAAGGGTTAATTGAGTAAATCTTCCTAACCAAATTCACATGTTTCTACTAGCCCCCTATCAATTTTAATGTCATTTTTTAATTTTAAATTTTAACTATTTATGCCACCCGGACGTGATCCTCACATCCAGGCGGCTGCTCTGCTGCGGTGCCGTGCTTCGGCGCGCTCCCGTGCACAATCATGGGCGTGCCCCCATGCTGTGCCCCGGTAGCCCTGGGATCAGTGAACAGGAACATGGTTCCCGATCACTGATCCGTGTCCCCAGCAGAAAAACTGAAGCGCTCTTACTAGAGGCTTCAGTCTTTCTGCAAATAAAATTTTCTGCATCCTCCTTGTGCTTCCGGTGATCGAGGAGCACAAGGAGAAAAAAATAAACTCAAGGTGGCCATCTTGTGGCCAAATAGTAAAACTACATCTACATATTTTTTACATTACAATTTACACATATAATAACATTTAAAATTAACAGTCTATTTCCCACACCAAAATATTACCCACATAAAATGTTTCAATGGAAAAAAAATTACAATTAAAAAAAAAAAAAAAAAAAAAACATAAATAGTTACCTAAGGGTTTGAACTTTTTAAATATGCATTTGAAGGAGGTATACTATGAACATGTTTTAAATTATAAGCTTGTAAATAGTGATGGACGCAAAACGGAAAAAAGCACCTTTATTTCCAAATAAAATATTGGTGCCATACATTGTGATAGGGACAAAATTTAAATGGTGTCATAACCGAGACAAACAGGCAAATAAAATACATAGGTTTTAATTATGGTAGCATGGATTATTTTAAAGCTATAATGGACGAAAACTGAGAGATAATGATTTTTTTCCATTTTTTTCTTATTAATCCTTTTAAAATGCATTTATAAAAAATAATTCTTAGCAAAATGTACCACCCAAAGAAATCCTAATTAGTGGTGGAAAAAAACAAGATATAGATCAATAAATTGTGTTAAGAAGTGATAAAGTTATTAGCGGATGAATGGGAGGTGAAAATTGCTCTGGTGCATAAGATGAAAAATCCCTGCGGGCTGAAATGGTTAATGTAATCCTAGAATTCCACAAATTTAGTTGAATTCAATGATGTTTTGCATTGTTTTGCATTGCATTCTGATTTTTATATGAAATTTAAAATTTGGAATTCTGCACATCCTTACTGGCCATCTGTATTTACTGCATATAGTGGTTAACTCATAACAATTATATTGTGAAAGGTCTGTATAAAAAATACACTTCCATCAAAAAACCTGCCATAGTTTCAGCTGTTCTGATCAAATAAATGCAAAATAAAGTAATGTTTAGTAAACATATACTGACAAAAGGTGCACAGATACGAACAGCAAAAGAGCAATATTGTATAACTTTACTAAATATGTGTTTACTCAGAAAACGTTAAGATATGAATTGTTTGACTGTACAAAAATGTGGTAATCATAATATCTTTATTACGGTAAAGCAGTTTTGTCTCTAAAATACAGATTTACTTGAATTGTAAATGGAAAATATGGCAAGCAACATTTTTGAAATCATTTTCCTCAGAGCATCCTTCATTTCCTTGTTCCTCAAACTGTAGATAAGAGGATTAATGGTAGGAACCACAAGACAATAGAAGAGAGATATCATTCTATCATACCGGTCGGAATCATATGTACCCAACCGCAAGTATGTAAACATGGCAGTACTGTAAAAGAGAATGACTGACACCAGGTGTGAGCTACATGTTGACAAAGCTTTATGTCGCCCTTCTGATGAGTGTATGGCTAGAATGGAGATTAGGATCTTTATATATGAGCAGATAATAAGCAGGAATGGAATTGTTCCAAATATGCTGGCAATAAAAAAAGTAAGTTCATTCATGAAAATGTTGGTGCAAGCCAATTTGAGCAGAGGAGGAATGTCACAGAAAAAGTGGGGGATACGGTTGCAGCCACAATAAGGCAAACTGAAAATGAAAATGGTTTGGCCCAGAGATATCAAACACCCAACAATCCATGAACTCAAAATTAACTCATAACATAATTTTGTAGTCATAACTGACATGTAACTTAAAGGGTGACAAATGGCCATGTACCGATCAAATGCCATAACTCCAAGAAAGACACATTCCGATATACCAATTGTGAAAAACATAAACATCTGAGAGGCACAAGCCAAGAAAGGGACAGACCTTTCTTTGTGCAAGAAGTTCTCCAGGACCTTGGGGACAGTGACTGTGGTTAAACAGAGTTCATGGAAGGATAAATTTCTGAGGAACAAGTACATGGGGGTTTTAAGAATTAGTTGAAGAGATATGGTTAGCATTATGAGCCCATTCCCAACCAATGTGAGAATGTAAGCTGAAAGGAAGAACATAAACAGTGCTGCTTGCAGCGATGAGGGCAAATCTGAGAAATTCAATAGGACAAATTCTGTAATGTTAGATTGCATAACTTTCTCCATTACCAGAAATACTCCACCATGAACTGCTTTAAGTGATTATTAGAAGAGTCTGGCATACATTCTAAGTTCTTCTTTGGTTAGATATTGTGCATGTGGTTTTCTGTGAACTTTTGGTGTGCAATATTGATATTTGAAGCAAAATTTCATAGTTCTTGTCTTCTAAAACTATATGGTGTACCTAAAGAAGAAAGAATCAAAGAGTTGAGTTGCAGTGATCTAGGATCTAGGGATAGCAAGGAATGGTTATGACTATTTAACTTTGAAACATTTTTGCAAGAATGTTCAGATTTTTTTATTCTTTGTGGCAATGATTGTTTTATGTATTTATTTATTTGTATGCATTGAAGTCAATGTGCCCTAACCAAATTCCTGTTTTTTTTGAAATTTGAATACCTTCAAATCTTTAAAAAAAATCAATTTAATTTCTTAAAAAGTGAAAATCAAGGTTAACAACAAAAAATAATATATGACCCTTAATGATTTTTCTTCATCAAGAGAGGTCAGGGTTTTTCTCATCATCTCCAGCAGCAAGAAAAATGTGGGGAGGAGGCTAAACCAAGGATGTCCCTGGATGCATGTTCAGTGCGTGGTGGATTTTCCATGCTGCTGCGTCCGTGCACCTGGCGCCGTCACTAACTGCAGTTCAAAAAGGAACAGAGGTTACTTTTAGGCTTTGAAAGAGTGGAGCCAATCTCAGACATGTTCTCCATGGATGGGTGGTGATGTATTAGTTTATATAATGAGCAGCTGTAATTCAACACCAGGGGCACCTTTTCAATGCTGGAAAAAGCAAAACTGCTTTTTGTGCTGGCCAGATGATTTGCTGATATGCTGTGTATGTCATGAGTCATGACTGAATGGTTTTTCACTGAAGTCGGACGTGATGTAGGCCAGGAGCATGCTTAATTTCTGGTTTTAAAGGGGTTTTAAGTCATGATCTCCATGGGGATTTCAGTGTTTTATGTTGGGCCATAAAGTTACCTTGTGCATGGTAGAGCACCACCATTAGAGAGTATTTCCTTTTTAAGGAACTCAAATGTTTTCTAATCATAGAAATATAAACTACCGTATATTCCGGCGTATAAGACGACTGGGCGTATAAGACGACCCCCCCCAACTTTTCCAGTTAAAATATAGAGTTTGGGATATACTCACGGTATAAGACTACCCCTCTTCCAACGTACACCAAATTAAAATAAAAATACAAATATGATGTACTGGTGCTGTGTATGAACAGTTACTGGTGCTGTACTGTATGTGTTACCCAGTATAACAGTATATAGACAATTGACTTGTTGCATTGATCAACTCTCCTTAAGTAGACTGGTCAGCTCTCCTTGTCTACCTGTTTACCAGAGCGGTATGGAAGAATAGATTGCGCTCCCTCAGCAGGGAGATCTGAGAGGCGGTAACAGGATAGGGCGTATCACCCCGCATCAATGACACCCGGCGTATAAGACGACCCCCAACTTTTCAGAAGATTTTCAAGGGTTAAAAAGTAGTCTTATACGCAGGAATATACAGTAATCAAAATTAAATTGTAATATTTGCTTCAAGCTCCCCCTATTGTTTTTTGCTTAAATATTTACTTACTGTTAAGTTTTGAAAGTTAAAAGAGGGTTTTACTGCTCTCCGGTGAAAATGATATAGCTCTATTAAGATTAGCAGAGTTAGCTTCAAGCCACACAATCTGCACACTTTTTCTGGAACAGAAAAAGTCAGGTTATTTTTAGAGATGGGCCAAACGGTTCGCATGCGAACTTATTCACGCGAACAATGCGGATTCACGTTCGCGTCAATCTGCGAACACTTAGCGAGTTTGACCCGCCCCTATACTACATCATTGGGCTAAACTTTGACCCTCTACATCACAGTCAGCAGACACATGGCAGCCAATCAGGCTGCACTCCCTCCTGGAGCCCACCCCCCTTTAAAAGGCAGCAGCGTCGGCCATGTTCTCACTCTGTCTGCTGCCTATAGTGAGAGTTAAGGGAGGGACATTGCTGAAGAGATAGGTAGGTAGAAAAAAACAAAGTCTTGTAAAAGTAATACCTTTTAATGGCTAACTGATAAAGTTAAATAATGCAAGCTATAAATACTGGAGAGATAGGGAAAGCTTTGTTAGCTCTTGTTAGCTTGCTCCTTGCTGATATTTGTTGCTGAAAGGCACCACACAAAAAAGCTCTTTTGAGAGCTAATGTTCTTGTGATGTGTTTTTTTTTGTGTAACCCACTGACACTGCATATACAGCCCTGTCTGTCGCAGCTGGCCCTTGCTAATTGCTATACTGTGCCAGGCCCAGCATATTCAGTACATACCTTTCACTGCACCTGTGTTACTGCACATTGTATTACACCACCACCAGTCACTGGTGTGATGCAATGTGATTTGTACCCTTTAGGGATTATAACCCTGCTTTAGGGATTAAAACCCTGCCCTTTAGGGATTATAACCCTGCTGTGCATCAAATCTGTAATTTTCCCCAGGACTTTTGGCATGTATCCCACTCTGCCATGCCCCCTCCAGGTGTTAGACCCCTTGAAACATCTGGAGGGGACGCAGCATGATGGGAAAGCTTTGGCCACACTCGGCAGGGAGGGGGGACGGTCCCCCCCTCCCTCACCTCGGGCTCTCCCCTCTGCGCTCCCCTCCAGCTTAAATTAGGGTCTGGGCAGCGGCGGGCAGCGGCAGATACATACCTTCCTTGTGTTTCACCGTGGATACTCCTCGCTCTAGTGTCTGACGCTACTTCCTGTTAATACAGGAAGTAGCGTCAGATGCTAGAAAAAGGGACATTCCCGGTGGAATGCAAGGAAGGTATGTATCTGCCCGCTGCTGCCCAGACACTAATTTAAGCTGGAGGGGAGAGCCCGAGGTGAGGGAGGTGGGGACCATCCCCCCTCCCCGCCGAGTGTGGCAATGGCTTCCCCCTCATGCTGCGTCCCCTCCAGCCCCCAAAAACGGGCCTGAGTGGGCCACAGGGGGGGGGGCCTGGGTCCCCCCATGGGAGCAGGGGCTGCAGACCCTATTGTTACGCCAAGGAATGCATCCATAGCGATACATTAGCAGGAGCGCTTTGCAAATTGCTGGCGATCAGGAAAGCACTGCAAAAGCGCTGAGTGTGAAGCACCCTTGAGTGTTTGCAATTGCACTAGAGCTTTTAGGTGTTCACCAGCCCTACTTTTGTGTATTTTGCATGGTAAATACTGACTAGTCACGTGTTTTGAGGGGAAAATGTTGGCTAATAATGTGTGTTTTGTGGTGGGAGTCACTGGTTAAAGAGAACCTGAAATAAGTAAAAAAAAAGAGAGATTCACTTACCTGGGGCTTCTCCCAGCCCCCTCCAGTCGTCCTGTCCAATGCCGGTACTTTAAAGATCCTCCAGTCCCCCACCGTCCCTCCATTTCTTTCCTTTCAACTTACAAGTCAATGGCCATTGGCTTGTTAGGCATAGTCCTGTGGGGGAAACACTTCCTAAATTAGTGTGGTGGACTTTATAGAGCAAGGGCCCCATACAATTTTTGTATGGGTCCCAGGGTTTTAGTTATGGCCTTATGCATACATATGGGGTTACCATTTTATATATGCATTGATAAAGGGCCTGAAACGTCCTGTTGTTTTGCTGAATAGACATATGGCACTTGATAATTCAATAAACATCTTTGTTTAAGCTTATGGAGTGTGCAGACCTTCTGAAATGATCTAGATCTATCCACCGATCTCAACAACCCTACTTTGTTCAAAACTTACAGCAAAGCTTGTGAGAAATACTGTATATCACCTTGATTAGGCTTCTCATAAATCCCAGATAAATTCAGGAAAATAAATGTTTAAACGTTTTAATGTGTCTGTGTATTTAACCACTTCGCATCCAGACCTTGTTTCCCACTTATGGACCAGAGCAGTTTTGACATTTCAGCTATGCCCTTATTTAATCAGCAATAACATTATCCCTACTTTGACACCTAAATGAAATATATACTGCATCTTTTTTTGTTTAAGACTAACTAGGCTTTCATTGTATGGCATTTTTTCCCTCGAACAATTTTGCTTTCTATGCATTTTAATAAGAAAAAAAATGGGAAAAAATAGAAAAAAACACATTATTTCTCAGTTTTACCAATTCCAGTTTAAAAATAAAAAGTGCTATTATAGATTAAAAACACACACTTTGTTTGGCTATTTCTAACGTTGATCACAAAACTTAAATTACGTTCCGGTCACAATTTGTGGTGAAGATATTTGATTCTGAAATAATGCTACAGTGTGAACTTAGAAAATAAAGGCATTTTTAATGGTAAAAATCATTCTGATTGGCTACGAGAACATGTGTCTTTTACCGATTAGTGCTGCAACAGATAGTGCCGTAGGTTTTGCACAGGAGCAAGCCCAACCCTGCACAGCTGTGCTTCAGCTTCACGACTAATATCTATGTTCCCGTGGCTTAGATAAAGTCACAGAGGATGTAAATATAGCAAAATTAACCCTTTGCAAACTCGCATGCAAATGTTCTAACAAATGCATTTACCACTGTTATCCCTATAGCTAAGTTAAAAGTTGGGGTCTTAGTTCACAAAGAAATGCATTCTTATGCTTAGTCACCTACACTTTGCAGTAGTACCCAGATAAATATAGGTGTCCTAACTCTGGCCCTGTAACATGCATAGTGCAGACATTCAAACACATGCATTCCATCAAACCAATCTAGGGATTAGGAGCACACATCCTGTCGTCCTCTCCTGGGACAGATAGCGCATCTTACCAATCGCACAAGGGAGCTAACGTTATGTGTCCATGTGCACCATGCACATAAACCAGCATAAGCTGTGTGCATGCTGACAAACACATACAGGGGAAGGAGGTAGTGCACTGAATTATAACCCCGGCCACAAGGGTCAGTAACAAGAAAAAACAACACATAAATCCAGGCACGTTGCCTTTAGTTATTAAGGAAAGGGAGGTGCTAAAGGGGGTGTTGCAAGAAAATTAGCAAAAAAAATAACCCTTCGCACACTCGCATGCAAATGGTCAAACAAATGCATTCCCTGATTCACTCATCCAGTCACAGAGGACTTAAAGCGGAATATAACCCTGCATTTCAACTTTGCTCTAAAACATTATTTACAGCATATTATATGCAAAAAGCATTTTTTTTTACTAGACCAGCATTGGAAGGGTTAACCCAGAGGTGTAAAGTTCCGTGGAGAGATATGCAGAAGTTCAGATTGTTACATTCTATTTAGTTATATGTATCTATTGAGAAATGTTACACACTCGTTGGCTGTCCTCCAGCTCTTTCTCAGTCAGAGAGATGAGTCACATTCAACACTTAGATACATGTATGTAAACAAAATGTATCTATTTCAGCTTCGGATGTGTCTGCAGAAATCTCCAGGAACTTTAAAGCTCTGTGTAACTCTTCCAATGCTGGTCTAGTAAAAAAAATGCTGGTTGCATATAATATACTGTAAATAATGTTTTAGAGCAAAGTTGAAATGCAGGGTTATGATCCGCTTTAATATACTGTAGTGGTGGAAAACATGGTTAAGGTCCCGGCTGTTGTCTGTTTTGTACTCTCTGCAGCATGACTGAATGGATTATTGAACAAAATACTGCATTACCAAAATACTTTTGAAGCCACCAGAAAACAAAAAAATACTCAGAATTTCTTTGACAGTGCTTTTTCATATACATTTTGGACACATTTTTCATTAATTATTTAATACCAAAAAAAAATGTCTCTGGCGTATGACATACTCCATACCTTGAGTAATGATTATAACAGTGCAACAGTGTCCATGAAGGTCCTGCAATACAAAGTGAAGGAAATCTTTACCCCTGGATGGAAAGACAGCAGGGGAAAAAATGTGCTGTACCGCCTATTCACGATCACCACATCTAACATCTCTATATTTTTTCTTTACAGAAAGCCTTAAAGGGAAGGTCTGAGGAAAAAAACCCAGGGCTTCCTCCAGCCCTTAGCAGCTGATATGGCCTTCGCCACAGCTCCAGTTTCTCAGGGTCCCCTCCGTTGCAGATGCCGACCTTGCTAGGTCAACATCTTCTACACCAGCACGAGTGCACTCACGTTTGTGCTCGTGTGGCCTGGAGTGTTCAGCACACACACAGAACTACTGTACATGCGCAGAATCCTCCCAGCCACTGGATAGCGACTGCAAGCGGTGTGGTCTCGCACTTGTGCAGGCACAGAAGATTCTGACCTGGCGAGGGTGGTATCTCCAACGGAGGCGACGCTGGAGGGACATATCGGCTGCCAAGGGCTGGAGGAAGCCCTGGGTAAGTAGATCTTGATTTTTTATTTTCCTCAGATGGGTCCTTCAAGGTTTCTTAAACAGTATTTTCCTTGAATAAATTAAGGATTGAGTTGTAATACAATCTCAAATGGCATAAAAACAATTCTCACCAGATTCCCTGGAAGTGTTGAAGTGTTGCAGTATTGTTGGGGTAATTTTACACATGTACACTGATAATGAAAGTTGATAGAATTGTAATGTTTTTGATGTACTAATTCTATTTACAGGATAATCAATATACTACTACTACTACTACTGCTGCTGCTGCTGCTGCTGCTGCTACTACTACTACTACTACTACTACTACTACTACTACTACTACTACTACTCCTCTTTATAGAGTATATGTTAGTTGTTATATTCACATTGCACTGGATACACAGTTTTGATCACAAGTAACAACAGTTATTTTCCTACATGTAAATATATTTCCAGGTCACTTTATGCCATAACTTGTGGCTGCTTCCCCTTCTGCCCCCTGTCAGTGGCAAACATAAACACACCTGCAGCAGCAACTCACCTGGCTGACTGTGTCAAGCAGCGCCTGTGTAACAATGAGCCTTGCTTGTATAGTCTTGTCTTTCCTCTAAGGTTTATTTCTCTGGAGAAATTCAAAGCTGGATAACCACTAATTGTTATGTCTGCATTTGGGAAAACTTTAAAAAAACTAAAACTTTAAAGATTGAAGGGAATTAAATAAATGTGTGATATAAAAATGAGAGGAAAAGTATTGTATTAAAACAGAATGTGGACTTTTAATGCCTATGCCTAATCTCAACCATACAAATATAAGTCAAACACTTCCGATTGTTGAGAAAATCTATCAAAAGAAACACCTGCAACACATTCAGAGTAGGAAGAAAAATTCAGCTTTTATGCAGTTAAAACATGACTTATGATGGGCTTGGAAATCCAAAATCCAACTAAAGCAAAGTTCTACTCAAACTTTCCTCCTGTTAGTCAAGATTAGGCAAGTCTCCTTTTGCCCCAAAACACTTAAAGCTGATCCGATATGAAAAACTAACAATAACAAGTAACTTGTCTATATATCTTATCTAAAGTTTAGATAGTTTACACAGCAAATCTAGCTGCAAACAGCTTTAATAGAAAATGATTATTTCTTCCTGTGATACAATGACAGCAGCCATGTTATTTGTAAACATTACACAGAGGCAGGCTTATCTGTATCTTGATCACTAAGCTTGTGAAAAAAACCTAATCCCCCCTCCTCCCTCCTCCCCTCTGCCTATGAAATCAATGGCTAGTAACACCTTCTCCTCCTCCTGCCCAGACTGAGCTCCCATAAGCCCTTGCTACTGCCAAGGCTCTCTGAAAACTCTGTGGGTGTGGCTTCTTTAGTTTATATGGAATTAGAGTATTAAAACAAAAACAAAAAAGTATTTGGCTTGAGGAATGCCCTATAAACAATAGGAAAGGAACACAATTATGCAATGAGTAAAAGTTCACCTCGGATCCACTTTAACTCCCTCACATCCGATTTTTATTCTTTCTAATTTTGCTAAAAATAAACAAGCAAATGCTTGTTTATTTTTAGCAAAATTAAAAAGAATAAAAATCGGATGTGAGGGAGTTAAAGTGGCAAAATGACAAAGTGGCCAAGGCTTTGCTAGTCTCATCAACAGTTACAGCTCGAAGGACAGTCTATTTGACTTGACTATTCATTTTATTTAGACGTTTCCCAAGTTTTTTCCTCCTAAGGGCCTGTACACACTGCAGCGCTTGCGTTGCGTTTTTAAAAACGCATGCGTTTTTAAAAACGCAAGGTCTTTTGAAAAAGAATGAGAATCGTGATGACTTGTACACACTGGTGCGATGCGTTTTTAGAAAAACGCAATCGCAGTGCCTGCTGCACTTTTTTAAGCGCAGCGCATGAAAAACGCATTAAAAACGCATGCGCTTGCGTTTTTGCCTGCGTTTTTCAGAAGTCAGTATCCCAGAAGACTCTGCAATGTCCTGATTCCTGTTGAAATGTAAACTAGAAAAAAAACAAAGTATTCTTTTTAGCCAATCAGCAATTACAAGAAAAACGCAAACGCACAAAAAACGCAGGCAAAAGCGCATGCGTTTTTAAAACTACAGGCACTTTAAAAACGCATGCGCTTGCGTTTTTGCCTGCGTCTTTCAGTGTGTACAGGCCCTAAGAAGTTCACCACGGACTTTCTGGAAGGAAGAGGAGACAGCTAGGGAAAATTAATAATTTGACTTAGAAAGAGAAAAAAGTAAGAAAAAGAGGCTAATATGCAGGCGTTAAGAGTGCCATAACTATAATGTACTCAAAATGAGACACATCTTCCACATGACCCTGAGGGTCCATTCAACCTTCAGTTTGTTACAGGGCATAATATATTCCTATATATTTCAGCGAGGGTCCTCAGATCTTTTCCAACCTCTTGTATTTATTATGTACTATACTGTCCGTACTTTTTCATGTACCACAGAGTCATTAATCTGACATTTTCAATTTAGACTGTGACTCTACTCCAGACTTTGGCAAAGGTTTTTTATGTGAAAACCAACATGAAGGTGGCCTAGCTCTGTGGGACTTAGACAGGGAGGGGAGTTTAAATTCAGTAGTTCAGATCAATAATCTTTATGGGTAGGTACATTAAACAAAGATTGTCCATGGATCCTGGACCAGAACCTTGTTAATATGGGGCAGGAGACCAGAAGACATGGGTCACATTTACCCCCTTTCTCCAACATAAAAGAAGAACTCTATAAGCCACATTCACAATAGCCAGCCTGATATAACCTTTAGGTATTGATAACCATATATATTTACAGAAGTAATCTGGTGCATTTCTAGGAATACCTCATTTTGAGGTTTTTTTGGTATGTGTGGAATGGTGTGAGCAGAATGGTTGTATAGACCTTTTGTGTCACATGGTACGGGCAAGGATTGTTCACCAAGGGATTTCAGAGGGATGCAGGTGGCTAAGTGGCAGATAGATCCACAAGTATCATTGGCATCGCCCCGCTTTTTCAAGATCGGCAACCCCGTAGGTGCCAGATATGGCTGATGGTTTCAATTTAAAAAAATATGTTGTTTTATCAATATTCTACTAACAGTTTGCCTGATGCATAACATGCCCCCCCCCCCCCCATCCACCCAAACTAAAACCTTATAAATGCACATGACACAAACATTCTTGGTAAGAGAACTGTTTTCTAAATGACTAACCCTGATCTTCTCTCTCTGACTATAACCTCTATCCTTCCCCAATCCTACCCATCATCTAATAATAACTATTTCCCTTTCTGGGCAAGTGCCCGTGCTCTATCTGGAGCTCAACTATATACTAGTTGAAATCCTGAAGCTTAATAGCTAAACCCTATGTTTTAGCTGAACCCCAGGACCACATAAGCCACATGTGGGATTTACACCAGTTGACCAACTATCAAAGCTTGCATCCATTTCCACTGCTTCACAGGACATTCAAAAATGTTTCTTGTGTTTATGTATCTGCTAATTTCCTGCTTGATCAGTGCCAGTTTGGCTTCCGGGCAAACCACTCCACAGAAACTGCCCTTACTAAAGTAGCCAATGATCTTCTCACAGCTAAATCCAAAGGCCATTATTCCATACTCATCCTACCCATCATCTAATAATAACTATTTCCCTTTCTGGGCTAGTGCTCGTGCTCTATCTGGAGCTCAACTATATACTAGTTGAAATCCTGAAGCTTAATAGCCAAACCCTATGTTTTAGCTGAACCCCAGGACCACATAAGCCACATGTGGGATTTACACCAGTTGACCAACTATCAAAGCTTGCATCCATTTCCACTGCTTCACAGGACATTCAAAAATGTTTCTTGTGTTTATGTATCTGCTAATTTCCTGCTTGATCAGTGCCAGTTTGGCTTCCGGGCAAACCACTCAACAGAAACTGCCCTTACTAAAGTAGCCAATGATCTTCTCACAGCTAAATCCAAAGGCCATTATTCCATACTCATCCTTCTTGAGCTGTCATCAGCATTTGATACCACACTTTAATCCTACAGATCCTTTCATCTATAAGCATAAAGGACCTCACTCTCTCCTGGATATCCTCCTATCTCTCTGGAAGGTCTTTCGCCTTCTCTTACTCAGATCAAACCTCCTTTTCACATCCTTTGTCTGTGCGGGTCCCTTAAGGCTCTGTCCTTGGTCCCCTCCTCTTTTTTATCTACATGCACGGCCTTGGTAACTTAATCAACTCATTTAGCTTTCAATACCACCTATATGCAGCTGATGCACAAATTTAGCTCTCTGCCCCAGACCTAAACTCCCTCCTCACACGGGCTCCCGATTGTCCGCTCTATCCTCTTTCATGTCCTCTCACTTCTTAAAACTTAATATGAATAAAGCAGAACTAATTGTCTATCCACCATTTCTGTCCACCTCTCTCCCTGATATAACAAGAATTGTCAATAACGCCCTTATAACTTTAGTACTCAAAGCTTGGTGCTTAGAGGTAATTTTTGATTCTTCTTTCTCATTTATTCCTCACATTAACTCCCTAACCAGCTCCTGTCATCTCCAACTCAAAAAAATATCATGCATTCTACCTTTTCTCACTCAGGACAAAACTAAAATGTTAGTACATGCTCTTATTTTATCTCATTTAGACAATTTTAATATATTGCTTGGTGGACTTCCAACTAACCGACTAGCACCTATCCATTGTCTTCAATCTGTACTGAACTTGGCTGCTCATCTCATTCATCTCTTTTCCTGGTCTTCCTCTGCTGCTCCTCTCTGTCAAGCCCTTCATTGGCTACCAATTAACCAGAGGATCCAGTTCAAACTCTTAAACCTAACCTATAAAGCTTTCCACAATCTCTCTACCCTATACATCTCCTCACTAGTTCCCAGATACCAACCCAACCACAATCTCAGATTTGCACATGAGCTTCTTTTTATCCTCTAGAATTACCTCCTCGCATTCACGTATAAAAGACTTTTCATATGCCTCACCACTCCTCTGGAATGCCCTTTCATAGCACATCTGTCACTCTCCCACTTTTCAAATCTTTAAACATTCTCTTCCAAAACTCACCTTTTGCTATAAGCATTTGCTATAACATAAGCCATTCTCCTGAAGGACAACAGACTTTTTATAAACATAGGGACATAGAGACATTGTGGAGCAGGTGTGTCTCTGAAGATAAGTGATTAACAGTGTTGCTTGCAAATTTCCACCAAAGTCATTTTAACATTAAAAATTTTATTTTTGACTTTTTCACAAAAATCGGCTTGTATTTTTGGCAAAAATCAATATTTTTACAGGAAAAAAATCAATATTTTAGCACGAAAAATTTTACTGCAAAAACACAATATTTTTACTGTTAAAATTCACCAAAACCACAAAAAATTCGAAAATAAAAAAAAATTATGACATTTTCACTCAAACATCAAATTTAACATTATTTTCATGAAAATTAAGAATATTTTGAAAATCGATGGAGGAGTCCGCACACAGGCTTGCAGGAGCAAAGTGGAAAATGTATTGTCCCATCTCACACACACACACACACACACACACACACACACACACATACACACACACACACACACACACACACACACACACACACACACACACACACACACACACACACACACACACACACACACACACACACACACACACACACACACACACACACGTAATTTACATCTAACCCAAAGGCACAGGGCAGTAAAACAGAAAAACATGTACATGTTGACTTGGCTTGACAAATTTAGTGGAATTCCATGACATTTTGATTCAGTATGCTAAATACTAATATGAAATAAAAAATTTGGAATTCTGGAAAATTGATTGCTCATCCTTACTGGTCGTCTGTATTTACTGAAGATATTGGTTAACTCATGATAATTATGTTGTTAAAGGTCTGAATAAAGAAATACACATCCAACAAAAACCTGCCATAGTTCCCATTGTTGAAAAAAACAAAAAACAAAACAAAACCAAAAAAAACCAACTACCATAGATTTAGTTGTTCTGATCAAATACATTCAAAACAAAGAAATGTTTAGTAACCATATGTTTACTGACAGAAGGTGCATAAATACAGACAGCAAATGAGCAACATAATAGAACTTTACTGCACGTGTTCATATACAAAACATAAGGATATGTATTGTTTGCCGGTACTAGGTGTGGTAACCATTGTGTGTTTATTACTACAGTAAAGCAGTTTTGTCGCTAAAATGCAAATTTACTAATTTTTGAACTGGAAATGGCAAATAACGCAAACAGCATTTTTGAAATCATTTTCCTCAGAGCATCCTTCATTTCCTTGTTCCTCAAACTGTAGATAAGAGGATTAATGGTAGGAACAACAAGACAATAGAAGAGAGATATCATTCTATCATTCTGGTCAGAACCATAAGTATCCAACCGCAAGTAAGTAAACATGGCAGTACTGTAAAAGAGAATGACTGACACCAGGTGTGAGCTACATGTTGACAAAGCCTTATGTCGCCCCTCTGATGAGCGTATGGTCACAATAGAGGTTAGGATCTTTACATATGAGCAGATAATAAGCAGGAATGGAATTATAGTTCCAAATATGCTGGCAATAAAAACGGTAAGCTTGTTCATGAAAATGTTGGCGCAAGCCAATTTAAGCAGAGGAGGAATGTCACAGAAAAAGTGGGGGATACGGTTGCAGCCACAATAAGGCAAACTGAAGATGAAAATGGTTTGGCCCAGAGATATCAAACATCCAATAATCCATGAACTCAAAATTAACTGATAACACAGTTTTGTAGTCATAACTGACATGTAGCGTAAAGGGTGGCAAATGGCCATGTACCGATCAAATGCCATAACTCCAAGAAAGACACATTCCGATATACCAATGGTGAAAAATATAAACATCTGAGAGGCACAAGCAAAGAAAGGTACAGACCTTTCTTTGTACAAGAAGTTCTCCAGGACCTTGGGGACAGTGACGGTGGTTAAACAGAGTTCATGGAAGGATAAATTCCTGAGGAACAAGTACATTGGGGTTTTAAGAATTGGTTCAAAAGATATGGTTAGCACTATGAGTCCATTCCCAACCAATGTGAGAATGTAAGCTGAAAGGAAGAACATAAACAGTGCAGCTTGCAGTGATGAGGAAAAATCTGAGAAATTTAATAGGAAAAATTCTGTAATGTTAGATTGCATAACTTTCTCCATTACAGGAAATATTCCACTATGAACTGCTTTAAGTGATTATTAGAAGAGTCGTATACATCATAAGTCCCTCTTTGATTTGATATTACCCATGTGCTTCAAGTATTCTGTGAAATTTTGGTGTACAATATGGTTGACATTTAAAGCAACATCTTCATAGTTCCTGTCTTCTACAAATATATGGTATGTCTAAGAATAAAAAAAGAGCTAAATTGCAGTTATCTAAGATCTAGATATAGCAAGGAATGGTTATGACTATTTAACCTTGACAAAATATTTGCACAAAATGTATATGTATATATATATATATATATATATATATATATATATATATATATATATATATATATATATATGTATATATAGATATAGATATATAGTTGTGTTCATGATTATTCAACCCCCACTGAAATTGAGCGTTTTGCCAGTTTGACATTGATTTTGATCATTTCAGTCATCTTGTTTACAATTAAATCAAAGAGGCACTTTTAAGTCAGACAAATATAACATAACATTTATAATGAAATAACCACACATGTCTTTTCTGTGCTCACATCATTATCAGTTTTATTCAACCCCAAAGTGACATTCATTCTTAGTACTTAGTACAACATCCTTTTCCAGTTATAACAGCTTTTAAACGTGAAGCATAGCTTGACACAAGTGTCTTGCAGTGATCTATGCAGGTATCTTAGACCATTCTTCATGGGCAAAAGCCTCCAGTTCAGTCACATTCTTAGGCTTGCGTGCTGCAATTGCTTTTTTTAAGTCCCACCAGAGGTTCTCAATTGGATTTAAGTCTGGTGACTGCGATGGTCACTCCAAAATGTTCCAGCCTTAAACCTGCAAACATGCTCTAGTGCACTTGGAGGTATGCTTGGAATCATTGTCCTGTTGAAAGGTCCAATGTCTCCCAAGCCTCAGGTTTGTGATGCACTGCATCACATTGTCTTCCAATATCTCCTGGTACTGAAGAGAATTTATGCTACCTTGCACACGCTGAAGCTTCCCTGTACCTGCAGAAGCAAAACAGCCCCAAAGCATGATTGACCCCCCCGCCATGCTTCACAGTAGGCAAGGTGTTCTTTTCTTCATAGGCCTTGTTCTTCCTCCTCCAAACATAGCGTTAATCTATGGGCCCAAACAGTTCTAATTTTGTTTCATCAGTCCACAGAACACTATCCCAAAACCTTTGTGGTAGTGTAAAGTTGCCTTGCATTAATACAGGTAGAGCACTATTAATTTATTTCCTGCTCAAAGAACTTAAATGTTGTCTAATCATAGAAATATAAACTATTCAAAATTAAATGTTTATATTTGTTTCAAGCTTCCACTACTGTTATTTGCTTAAATATTTACTTACTGTTAAGTTTTGAAAGTTGAAAGAAGGTTTTACTGCTCTGCGGTAAAGATGAGATAGCTCCATAAAGGTAAGCAGAGTTAGCTTCAAGCCGCACAATCTGCACACTTTTTTCTGGAACAGAAAAGTCGGGTTATTTTTCGGGGAATTTAGCACCTTTGCACCCCCGTAACTCTGGTTTGCAGAGATTTAAGGAACCCAACATTGGAGTGCAAGTACAATCATATGCCTTCTACCTTCATGAGACATGTCGTGAGATTCAGACTTGCTAATGGCCATGGCTGCGATTTATGTTCGTCAAAATTTCCTCCATTAACATTGCCTAAATAAACAGGTTTTTGTGACCCTAGGCTATGACCTCTTTGGCCTAGGGGCACGGAACTCACCAATGAAAGCCTATGGGGGAATTTAGCATTTTTGCACCCCCATAACTCTGGTTTGCAGAGATTTAGGGAACCCAACACTGGAGTGCAAGTACAACAATATGCCTTCTACCTGAATGAGACATGTCGTGATATTCAGACTTTGCTAACAGCCATGGCGGCGATTTATGTTCATCAGAATTTCCACCATGAACATTGCCAAAATAAACAGGTTTTTGTGACCCTAGGCTATGACCTCTTTGGCCTAGGGGCCCGAAACTCACCAGTCATGATCTCCCTAAGAGTCCCAACAATGCTAGAACATTTACCACTGCTGAGCCATCACCCTTTGAAAAAATGTGAGATTTTGGAAAGTGATATAGGAGGCCCAATGAAAGCCTAAGGGGGAATTTTGATAGCAGGAAACAATATTTAAAGGACTTCCGAGGCCACAAATGTGAAAAAAGTTAAATATGTTTTCATAATCCAGATCCATGGAGGACACCATCCGCGCCCTCCTGTTCATTCCGCTAGGGCTCCCGCAGTAATACCGGCCCCAGTTGGGTCCCGCCCCCTCCAAATGGGTTGGGTTCTCAATCATGTCTACGCGGACTGCGCAGCCACGGCAATCTGTGGTGGCCGTATTGAGGGGGGGATGAGAATCCGACCCATTCAGAGGGGTAGGGACCCAACCGGGGCTGGTATTACTGCGGGATCCATGGCGAAATGAATGGGAGGGCGCGGATGGCGTCCTCCATGGATCTGGATTATGAAAAGGTATTTAACTTTTTTCACATTTGTGGCCTCGGAAGTCCTTTAAAAAAATAGTTTTTATTATTTTTATGTGCTGTGTGTGGGAAATCTGAAAAAAAATGGCGTGGGGTCCCCCTCCTGAGCCTCTGTAACCCCTTGTCCCCCATGCAGGCTGGGATAGCCAGAATGCGGATCCTCGGCTGACTGGGGCTTCGCACCCTGAGCTATACCAGCCCGCATGGTCCATGGTATGGAGGGGCTCTGGGGGGGAGGGGCGGCCAAGCATTCCCCCACCCCCCAGGGCCCTTGACCAATCCATGGACAAGGGACTCTTCCCCACCTCCGGTGCCCCAGGAGGAGGTGGGGGCGACGACTCCCTGGAGGGGGTTCATGGTGGCATCTGGGAGTCCCCTTTAAGTACACTTTACCCATTTCCACAAAGGGTTAAATGAAATAAAAACACAACTACAAGAAAATTATTTTATTTTTCTAAATTAACCATAAATACTTACTTGTACCTTTAAAAAAAATTCCCACACCAATATCCTCCGTAAACGATCAACGAATAATGTATCCTCTTATGTTGCGATCTTCAATTAAGTTGTTTGAAGATCTCCGATGCCCCCCACATAGCAGATAATGTGTCCTTTGGGACGCATAGCTGCCGGCTCCGCTGTCTCTCCCCACCTCCTCACCTGTCACCCTCATCTAGCCTGGCACCCGGTGCACCCATGGGTGCACTGGGTGCCAGCCTAGTTGGGGGTTGACAGGTGCAGGCAGGTGGGGAGAAACAGCAGCGGAGCCAGCAGCTTCATGTCCTACTCAGAACGCATTCTCTGCTATACTAACGGTTTTCATGAATGAGCCGGATCTTTTTAATGAATCGTTCTTTTTTAATGAATCGACTCTTTTTACTTTGAAACTTTAAAATCAATTTTCTCAAAAAGTATAAGGTCTTTTTGAGAAAAAAAATGTCCTCTTGTTCCCACTATTCCACTTAACATCCCCAGCAATTTTGGTGTTTCTAGCTTTTAAAGGGACTTTGCTATTAACCGCTAAAGTCGGTGAGGGTTTATTTTCCTATGGTCAGAAAGGGGAATTTACATTGAAATTTAAAATCGATTTTCTCAAAAACTATAAGGTCTTTGTGAAAAAAAAAATTCCTCTTGTTCCCACTGCTCTACTTAACATTCCCAGCAATTTTGGTGTTTCTAGCTTTTAAAGGGGCTTTGCTATTAACCGCTAAATTCGGCGGGAGTTTAATTTTCCCACGGTCAGAAGGAGATCTTTAAAATCAATTTTCTCAAAAACTATAAGGTCTTTTTTGAAATTTTTTCCCCTCTTGTAGTCACTGAAAAAACTCAGGTGTTAGACACCTTGAAACATCTTTTCCATCACTTTTGTGGCCAGCATAAATGTTTCTAGTTTTCAAAGTTCGCATCCCCATTGAAGTCTATTGCAGTTTGCAAAAGTTTGCACGAACCGAACCTTTTGCGGAAGTTTACGAACCCCATTTGCGAACCTAAAATCAGAGGTTCGGGCCATCTCTAGTCACCAAGTGACCAACTGTGCCAAGTGTGGGAACTCTGGCTTGATTACTATGAGAATGGCAGCCTTTTCCATTTTTTCCATTGACATGAATGGGTGAAATCTGATTTGCTGTTTGTAGCTCCGCCCAGGTATGCAGGGGGGACGCGAGACCCCCAGAATGTATCATCCCAGCTAGTAAGGGATCTTTATACCAAGTTTCGTTCAAATTGGTTAAGCCGTTTTCGAGTGATCGCGGCACATACACACACACATACACACATCCGATTTTATATATATAGATTTATGCATTAAAAGGAGTGATTTAAATGTTTTTTTGCAAATGTTCGCATAGATTTTTTTCCCTTTGACCATATATATTCTCAAAATTAAAAATATCATTTTCAATGCGAAAATGACTTTGGATAAAATTTGCAAGCAACACTGGCCTTGTTTGCATCATATGTGTTTGCATCACTTTAATTTTAGAGCAAAACAAAAGATGATGGCATTTTATAGACCCATTATAATAATATATTATTACAATTCAGAAATTATGTTGTAAGTGAAAATGTAAAAAAATTAAAATGGCATGCATGCTTTCTATTCACAAAATATTAGATGCATAGATTGTGTGTCAGGTGACATACATACAGGCAAACATCCTTTTAAGCACAACTGTAGTGAGAAGAATATGGAGGCTGTCATATGTTTTTCTTTTTAAACAATGCTAGTTGCCTGACTGCCCTGCTGATCTATTTGGCTGCAGAAGTGTCTGAATCCCACCAGAAACAAGCATGCAGCTTGACTGAAAATAATGTCAGAAACATTGGATCTGCGTTATTCTTGTTCAGAGTCTATAGCTTTAAAGTATTAGCAGCAGAGGATCAGCAGGATAGCCAGGCAACTGGTATTGCTTAAAAGGAAATCAATATGGCAGCCTCCATATCCCTCTCACTTCAGTTGTCCTTTCAGCAGTTTTGCGCTGCCTTTCCCTCTCTTTGTCATTCTCATCAGCACACACCTGCAGTGAATTACCTGAATAGCTCTGCTGAGCAACACTTGTGACGATGATGTGTCTCTGTGTCTCTCCTGTATAGTCCTGCCTGATCTCTGAGGTCTCTATCCCTGGGTACATTTAATACTCACATGTGTATTAGGACTTTATTTTTATGCACTGTGAAAAAAAACAGATTGATTTTCTTTTTTCCCATGATAGAACATTACTGCAATTTCTTTAAAACATATATTTAGTCAGTGTTTCCCTATTGTAACATCTTTCCTCACCCCAATTTACTGTATTTTTTGAACTATAAGACTCACATTTTCTCCCCAAAAGTGTGTGTGTGTGTGTGTGTGGGGGGGGGGGGGAGTCACTGTGTCTTATAGGCCAAATGCAGGGAGTTCCTGACTTGTGAACGCCTGCCAATACGAATCTCTAACCCACCACAATTTTGGGGACTCCCTATACTGTGCCCATGCAGATGAGGACACAGGGGGACAAACAGAGGACGTAGTGACACAAAGGGGCATAGAGGAGGACACAAAAAGGACAGAGGCGGACACATGGGGGACAGAGGAGGACAAGTGGAGACACAAGAGGCACAAGGGGGCATGATGTAGAAAGGGGGCATAATCCACAAGATGCCCCTTTCACCATGGATGCACCAGGTTTAATATATATATATTTTTCCCCCGATATTGGCCTCTAAATTTAGGTGCATCTTATGGTCAGGAGCATCTTATAGTCTGAAAAATATGTTACATTCTGTAATTTACAATAAGTGCAACATCTTTACTGCTGGCAGGTGATCTCTGTGTAAAGTTTGTTTACTGAAAGTTCTACAGCCAGTAGAAAATATTCCTGGTTTCCCAGAATGCCTAGGAGGTAGATCAGTTTGCATATCTAATCAGCCTTGGCTAAGCATCACTGAATACCAATATACAGCAATATATAGCTATAGTAAGTATGTCTGATGCTCGAACCAGCAACAGCACCGTAAAAGGGGGTATCCTGAATAATTTACTGCATTCTGCTGTGTGTCTCCTTTAAATATGCCACTCCCTCCGGCAAATTGGTCAGACTAAAGCATCCCTTTCTTTCCCCTCCTTCGTGCATGTGTGGACTGTTAAAAAACAAACATGGTGCGTGCTGCACTGTTCTGCTGGTGGGGTCTGATTACTCCCCCAATGTTTTTTTTGTTTTTTTTAAATAAATATTTAGTACATTATTTTTTAAATAAATTTAACTATTTTTTAATTTATTTTCTATCTGTCCCTCCCTCCCTCCCCCCGTCAGCCAATCAGCGTGATCAGCTGTCATAGGCTACCGATCACTATCTTGTCTCCCAGAGGGACAGGCGTGTCGCACGGCTGTCCCCAATACAGCACTGCCATGGATCACAGTGCTGTACAAGCTAATTAGACAGCGATTTCACTGTCTAACAGTCTCCTAGTGGCAATCACTGCTGGGAGGCTGAAGGCACACACGATCTCCTACAAAACAGGCCCCCAAGGACCTTATGCCAATCGGCGTTAGGTGGTCCTGGGGCTGCCGCCACATCCACGCCCTTCGGCGTGACACGGTCAGCAAGAGGTTAAAGTATCCCTTGTGAGGCCTGCCATAATTAGATTAGCTAGCGCTGCTGGCATCGTGGTGCAGTGTGTGTGGTGGTGATGCTTGGAAATTTTCAATCAAGATGTCCAAGCATATTGGTGTGGGGCCTTTCTGAGAATATTTGCATGGAAACATTGATTAAAGATAAGTATAGATGGTTAATTAAGATGATTAAAAACATTTCTCATGTTGTATTCCTATGTATTTATACTTCATGGAAATGGGTACTTCAGTACCCCTATACTCATTTCACCTTGGGAAATGGATATCTGAGGGTCCTCTTGTTAATGGGGACCCCAGATGTCACCATGAGCATCCCCCCCACCCAGGGCCTACTCTCACAGACATGGGGGTGGTTACCTCCACCCTCCACCTGGGCACTGGAGGAGGGAATTATGTGGGCAAGGGGGAAAGGGGAAGACTTGCCAATCCCCCCACATTAATTTTTCCCCTTGCACACACTGTTCTCTCTAACATACATACCTAGCAATGGGGTGATCTTAGCATGTGTGGTGACTTTGCTATTTTACCACAAAAAAATGACAACAATTGATATCAATGCAATTTACCAAATTAACAGTTCAATTAGCTTTTTTTTGGGGGGGGGTGAACAGTACCTGAATTCAAGCAGCCACATTTAGGTCAAATACAGCAATGACCTAAATCTGAACAGTGAACAACAACACTAGAAAACTTTTTTTTTTTTTTTTACAATGAAAACACTATTTAGACATTTCCTAAAACCATGTTCACATTTGAAACAACAAGCCCTACATAAATAAATAGCCAATTACGCTCCCTCTCATTCCTTTTTACCTTCCAAAATGATCAATTCCTTGAAAAATAGAAGTAAATTTGGAGTCATCAATTCTTTTCTTTTTTAAAAAAATATCTTCTTTTTCATGCATACATTTTTTTTATTTTTTTAATGTGTAGTAAACATTTTTTAATAGTTACTCTCTTATTTTATCTTATCTTATCTACAATTATGTTTTGTTTTTTAAATCTTGCAAGTGAACATGTGGTTAAAAAAAAAAAAAATAGGTAAGGAACGTAATTTCAGTCTTCGGTTAAGCTGAATTTTTTGTTCTAACCTTTGTTTTGTGCTGAGAGCTGAAAGGCTGTTTTATAAATCAGGTGCAAATCCTAATAGTATACTCAAGAGAGCAGTTAATAAAATCAGGCCTAAAAACAAATAAACAAAATAGCCTCTAAGGAAGCAGAAGATACAAAGAACACAAATAACTAACAAAAAAATAAGAAACTAAAAATATATGAAAAGGGGAGAACCGAGAGCCCAATATAGTGTAGTAAGTCAAGGCAATTGGTATAATGAGAAGGCGTAACATGTATACTCACAAACCAGGGTTACCTCCAGGCAACCACTATATAAGCAGGTGAGGAGATTAACCTGTCCCCACTCAGGATTAAGAAGTCGCTCTCTGTAGACGTGAAGAAAAAAGGGTATCCCCCTCCACCAAGGGTGGATATATAATGTATTATAAACTAAACAGAGGCGCCAAAAGGATAAAAACAGTATTTAAAATATTTAAAATTGCTTAGGAGGCAGTGGTGGACTTACCTCCCTTAAGCAGACACAAAAAAAAAACTGTGTAATTCAACTTACTGTAAGTAAGTAAGTATATTTATTGGTACACTCCAGGGTTTTTTTCACAACGCGTTTCGCAGGTCTATACCCGCTTCATCAGGCAGTAAGGTAGGAGTACACAGCAATATGTCAGAGTCACACCTGGCGCCTTTGGTGTGACTCTGACATATTGCTGTGTACTCCTACCTTACTGCCTGATGAAGCGGGTATAGACCTGCGAAACGCGTTGTGAAAAAAACCCTGGAGTGTACCAATAAATATACTTATGTTGAATTACACAGTTTTTTTTGTGTCTGCTTGAGGGACGTAAGTCCACCACTGCCTCCTAAGCAATTTTAAATATTTTAAAAACTGTTTTTATCCTTTTGGCGCCTCTGTTCAGTTTATAATACAAGAAACTAAAAATGACTGATTGCATTAAAGGCAGGTATAAAAGCACAGTATAGGAGAACACAACAGAACTGCAGTACAGTCCTGTCTAACTGTGCTTATAAATTCATTATCTGGTTTCCCTGGTTTTTTTTGTGTGTGTGTGTGGCTATTTGGGCCAAGACATGAATAACCTCAAAAAGCTCTGGTATTGTCCTATGCTGTCTCTGTGAAACACTTGTTTTTGAAGCATAAAATAAATTGGTTTATGTTTCCCCTCCCTTTCCCCCTACAGTACCAGTACTCTTTGCTTCATTGCAGCAAAAGGCATTACAAATAAAAAAAATGGTATGTAAGTTGTACTGTAAAAGTAAAAATCAGAAACTTTGTTTATTGAAATGAAAGTTACCAAGCACTACAATAGAGATAAATGCTAGAGTTGGCAAAGATGAGATTTTCCTTTTGCTCTCTAGTTTTTATTACGATATGGAAAAACATTTTTAGATGTGATTTTATTCACAATATTGGTGCAAATCTGTAACTTTAATAACTCCTAAATGGCAACTGTGGTGAATAAGACATGAAAGTATGTTTGCAATGTGTTCACTAAAGAAGGTAAATCACCTGTTTACACATTTATATATTTTTTCTTTTTATTTACATACAAGTGTGTTGATTTTGTATGGATCTCCAGCAAGCCTGGACTAGATGAAGAAAATAATAAAACAAAAAAACTTCAACTTCATCCTATCAGAACATAGTGAAGGCTTTACAAGTTTAGTCATTTAGAAGTTTAGAGACCCTATGAGTATATCTGTAGTGAGAGCTATTTTAAATATAAATGTAAACAGTAAAGGATTTACTAAAAATAAGTTGTTTCTGTGGATATATTCATGCCTCTGTTATTCCTCAACTTTAACTACCTGCGGACCGCCGAAGTATAAATCTACGACGGGCAGGGGGCACCGCGGTCCCATTCACCATGCGCCCCCGCCCGTCCCCGCCGCTGTCGCCGCTCTGTCCCCGCTGCAATGTGTTGCCCTGCCGCCTCTATGACGGCAGACCACTGTGAGCTGGGCAGGAGCCGTTTTCATTGGCTCCTGGCCCTGTCATTCATGTAAGCCGGTTCCATTGGCTTACATGGAGTGACAGGGTCAGGAGCCAATGAAAGTGGCTCCTGACCGGCGCACAGTGCTCTGCCATCATAGTGACGGCAGAAAGATCAGCCTGAGGTGGAAACAGATCGACGTGACCACGGGAGCGGCGGATTTTAGCGGCGATTCGTCCGGAAGCAGCGGTTTACTAGACCAGCACCCTCTGGTCCTTAAGGGGGCAGAGGGTGCTGGTCCCGAAGTGGTTAAATGTACTAACTTTTCATTGACTTTCTCTGTTCTCATAAGACACACAAATCAATTGAGGGTTGCTAACTTTAGTCACTACTTAATTGTAACCTAATCATTGCCATTGTATGTTATATATAAAAAAAAACAGACTGTTTAACACCCTATGGAGATTTTTTATTTCACCATATGTATCGTCATCATCATCCCATTAAATTTACTTAAAAGGAGCAGTCAGAATTCTGCCGTGTATTTTTCTCAGTGCTGTTTTCATGTCCTTGTTCTTTAAGCTGTAGATCAGAGGATTAATTGTTGGAATTATAATACAATAGAAGAGAGCAGTCATTCTGTCCTTGTATGAAGAAAAAGGTGTTCCAAGGCGAAGGTGGACATACATCGCTGTACCATAGTATATGACAACAGAGACCAGGTGGGCTCCGCATGTAGACATGGCTTTCTGACGAGCTTCTGTAGAGTGAAGGAGAAAAACGGAACTCAGGATCTTGATGTAGGAGCAGAGGATGAGCAGAAATGGGAGAGTTGCTCCACACATGCATGTAGTGAAGATGTATATCTCTATTATAAAGGTATTGATACATGCCAACTCAAGGAGAGGTGGGATGTCACAAAAGAAATGGGCTATACTGTGAGAGCCACAGAATGGAAACCTGAAAATTGAGCTGGTGTGTACTAATGAGATTAAAAATCCTATAACACAAGGCACAATTGTTAAGTTATAACATACTGCGGAAGTCATCACCGAGCTATAGCGTAATGGGTGGCATACAGCCACAAACCGGTCAAAGGCCATTACGGCAAGTAAGAGACATTCTGAAACTGCAACAGCAGAAAAGATGTACATTTGGGCTGCACAACCAACAAAAGATATGGATCCATCCACGGACAAAAAGATTACCAAAACTTTAGGAACAGTAGAGTTGATGGAACAGATCTCAAGAATGGATAATCCCCTCAAGAAGAAGTACATAGGAGAATGAAGCTGAGCCTCAAAGGTCACAGTAAAGATTATAAGACCATTCCCAATCAATGAAAGAATATAGGAAACCAAGAGGAAAACCTGTAATAAGACTTGAATGGGAAGAGAAAAATCAGAGAATCCAAGGAGAGAAAAGGTGGTGACATTGCTGGAGTTCTGTTTTGGAATTAACATAATTTTTCAGTAGTTTTCCTTGAATATTTGTGCATTTGGTTTTATGCGCGCGAAGGGTTGAATGTAGATATGTATTGTTTGACTGGGTCACACCTCTTTAGCACCTCTTTTGGTGCAGCCTATTGTGAGTGTGTCTAAAATGACACTCAGGATATGCATTGCATGTTTACAGGCCTATACAAAAAAAAACATGTAAAATTTGAAGGGTACTAAGGCTAACATTCAAATATGAAAACAATGATGTGACTAATACCGATATTTGGAAGAAGTAGATGTCCTCCTAACACACAGCCAAAAGCCTGTCAAAGTAAAAAAAAAATACATCAATCAATCAATCAATCTACAACAAATTTGCTTTTGAATTAGTATTCTCCTTAACCCACAGAGACCCAAATATAGAAAAAAAACTTCAAATTTTTTTTTTCAACCTTTCACATGTTGTTATAGGAGGCTTGTGATGCCTAAATCAGTGTTTTTTTTATTTTGACATTTTAGTAACTTTTTGGGAGGATGTTGTAACACTGCAATGCTGGGCTTGTAGAGTAGCAGAATTTCAATATTATCACTCACACTCTGAACACATGTAAGGAACAATTAAAAGTTATTTTTTACTATAAGTTCATGTATATGCACAATAACAATAGTATAATAAAGAAAAAAAGTAATTTTTATTATCAATTTAATACAAAAAATTAGTATCATATAAAAAAAACCACTGGATCCAGACTATGGCCTCGATTCATGAAGTGTTACCGAACGCTTACCGAATACTTTATCGAGCGTTCGGTAATTTAGCGCAAGCATGTAGCGGAAGTTAGTATTCATGAATGACATCGCAGGTCAATATCGTGCGTGCGGTAATTGTGCGGTAAATTTTCCGAAACTAGTATTCAAGAAGCAGAAAGGGGGCATGACAGGGCGGTAAATTCCTAGTGCAATATCGCCTGCACTGCCCTGCCGTTATTTATGTTTCTGCTGTCGGTGTATTTAACAGGAACCTGTACTGAGTAAAATTATTTAAAATAAACACATGACGTAGCTGCAAATGATTATTACATCCTTACCTTTCCTCTCAGAAGCTCACCGTTTTCTTCTTACAGTGATCCCTTCCAGTTCTAACAAGATTGTCAGGATTGAAATATACCAGTTGCTGTCAGTTATATATCAGCTGCTGTCAGCTACAACTGAATGTGCAAGGTAATGTCCATGTTTCTCTATGGCTCAAGTGGGCAATATTACAGTTTAACAGTGTGCTGACCAGGAAGCTGTTATGGGGTAATGGCCTTATGGCCCATGAATTTACTCTAAAGGCTCTATACAGTAGGTAGAGACATACCCAAGTTAAACAAATTAGCTAATTGCCAGCACCTAACCACAGGTATACAAAAACTAATTAAAATTAGCTGTTAAAGAACAGGTGGTAACAGGTGATAGCAGTTGATACAACAGGGCACAAAAAAGGTTAGGAAGTCTGCCAGCAGGACCCTGTGATGTACAAATTGGGTGCCTGTTTCCAGTGGATGCATCAAACAATGAAAAATGTCATCAATTACCATATGTATTGGCAGGTCTGAGGGCTGCAGGCATTTGTGGAAGTTCCAATGACTTTCCTGTTAGGCAGGAAAAGCCAGGTTTGATATTAAGGCCTGGTGCACACCAAAAACCGCTAGCAGATCCGCAAAACGCTAGCGGTTTTTGAAACGCTTTTTCTTATTTTTATGAAGCGTTTCCCCTAGTTTTTTGCGTTTTTGGGTAGCGTTTTTGGTGTAGTAGATTTCATATATTGTTACAGTAAAGCTGTTACTGAATAGCTTCTGTAACAAAAACGCCTGCAAAACCGATCTGAACTGGCGTTTTTCAGAGCGGTTTGCGTGTTTCCTATACTTAACATTGGAGGCAGAAACGCCTCCGCAATCCAAAAAATGCCTCAGCCCGGGAGTATGCGTTTCAGCAAAATGCCTCCCGCTCTGATATGAACCACCCCATTGAAATACATTACCCACGCGTTTCCACAGCCGCAAGTGGCTGTAAAAACGTGAGAAAACCCGCTCGGTGTGCACCAGCCCTAATGCTGGCCGTACACGGCTCGATGCCCCCTTATCAATCGAGCCGCTGATGGCTCGATTGATAATATCCGACGTGTCCGATCACCGCCGGGATCGATTCTGCGCTCGATACCCGCGGCCGGATAATAGCAGCGAATCGAGCGGGAGATAAGAAGCGCCGACGGGGACGAGCGGGAATCGATCCGGGTGCACGCGCGGACGAGCAGGGACGCGGCGGGAGTCGATCCGGTGGCTAGTTGGCCGCCAGATCGACCCGTGTATGCCCAGCATTAGTCCATGTTTCATGTTTCAACTTCACACTTTCCATTCCACAACTCTTATCAGGTAGACATATTATTCAATTAGTCATGCAAACACTTTCATCCTCGCCTCAAAGAAAACTATCACCTTCTCAAGTTTACTGTGCATAAAAATCTTGCTACCACTATGACACACTGTTGTAAAATTACAACATAGAAATAACCATCTTTAAATCTCTCAATATCAGTATATTTGATGATGTCACAAAATCTGCATGATCTACACATGTTAATTATCACAGAAAAAATATTTCAAACTTTTTATTTACTTGAGTCTTGATGTATCCCGTCCAAAACAACAAGATGATATACTCCAAAGCAGGCAACAAGGTTGTATGACTTCATGGCCAAATAAACAGACCTATTTATACATTCAATCATCCAATAGTGTTGCAGAACTGAACAATAGGTCCTATTAGTAATATACATGAGGTTTTAAAAAGAAGAGAATGGGGGAGGGTTTTTTTTTTTAGCCTTAGATGTGATGTTGTAATATTACAACACTGGGTCTCTGCGCGTTAAATGGTTTGCACTATAGTTGTACTAATGGTCATAAGCAGAAACGAGAGTGCACACCAAAGATGTTTAAAGACATTATTTTCTGGTGCAGCTAGATCTTGGTGAAGAAATATTTTTTTTTCCCTTCCTGGAAATCTTTTTTTATAATTTTACCTTTTTGTCCTAAAGCAAACCTGAACTGAACATAACTCAACTCATTATATGTGTAACAGCAATGGTATATTGAAGTGTCATAGTTTTCTCATTCAGGGGTTTCATTTGATTTCATAAGTTTCTACAGCAGTCATAGCAGCATGATGTAAATGCAGGTGTAACGATTGGTGTTAGCAAGAACAGAATTCTGATTATCAGGTGATCTGCAGTATCACCTATAATGCAGATATATACCTGATTATCTGATGATCTACAGAATCACCAATAATACAGATATATAATAATGTGTTAGCTAACAAGGCTAATATCAGCAAGAAGTAACGTGACAGAGTCACACTTTAATGCACTGTGTGAAGTGGTTGGTGCAACAGTAAGTACTGACAGTGCTGCTCAACAGGATACCGGATATCCGAATAGACTCGGATATCCGAACTTTTTAGGCCTATCCGATCGGATCCGGATTCCGGATAGCTGGATGGGAATCCGGATAGCTCTGTGCGGATAGTTGGTCTCATAACCCGGATACCCGCGGATACCGGTCGGATATCCGAATCCGGGTGCTGTAACCATGGACATTATGTCCATGACGTCATTCAGCCAATCAGAGCGCTCCCAGCCTAAGCCCAAGCACCCAATCACAGAGGAGAACCTTGGCCAGTCCCTCCTGTATATAAGGAGGGGGCCATGTTAAGAATCTCGTCCTTGCTTTGTGACTGCCACTGTGATAGGTTGTCCAGTGTGTTTGGCTGAAGCAAGTACATTATCCAAGTGATAACCCAGCGTTTTAACACTAAAACACCTTCTGGTTTTACTGTTGTACTGTGTTGTAGTTAGCTTAGCTAGTCTGTGTAATTTGTTAGTGTCAGTCAGTCTTGTCAGTCAGTCTTTCAGCTGCAGCAGCTGCGCTGCCTGTGCCTGCTACTAGGTCCTGTGTCTTTGTGTGTGCTGTGTCTGTGTGCACACACTCCAGGCTCCTTGCTGCTGGCTGGGCTGCTATTACTACTGCTACTAGGTCCTGTGTCTTTGTGTGTGCTGTGTCTGTGTGCACACACTCCAGGCTCCTTGCTGCTGGCTGGGCTGCTATTACTACTGCTACTGTGGTTTTGTATTGTGTAGTTGCAGACAGTGCTAGTACTACAGATTATTGCTGCTGTGCTGCTGCTGACTGAGTGAGCAGTGTCAGTGTGTTTAGTTGTTGTACTCCTGTCTGTCAATCTGCTGATCATTTCCAAGCCCGCCGCCAATAATAAAAGTGCACCAAGTACCCCACACACATCATCTGTGACGTCGACTCATCAGTGACAGTGAGTCTTGTACAGTACTATGTCTGGCACTGGCAGTGTGAGACGGGGGAGGGGAAAGGCCGGAAGGAGAGTGAGCAACATTACGGCCTCTGGCAGCAGTTCTGCCGCATCAGGCATTCCGCCGCTACCCACTGGCAGTCACGCTGCAGAGACGCAGCACCGTGTTGCGTCCATTTTCAAGCAGGGTCAGCGGCGCAGATTGGAGGAGAAGGACGCCGCGTCTGTGATGCAGCAGATGGCGCATGACGAGGAGCAAGCCAGTGACAGTGAGGCCACCACCACCACCAGCCCTAGCCCTAGAGAAAATATTCTCTGCAAAATTGGCTTTTCAGAAGAGTCTGAGATGCTGACAGTAATTGTTGGGGGGGAGCCCGTCCATGATGTGTCAGCAGAAGAGGAATTTGATGCGGGCTCATCATCCCAGCAGTTTGATGAAGGGGAGTTTGATGATGAGGTGAAGGACCCGGACTACCAGCGACCGGAGGGGCATGTCAGCTCTGACTCTGAGGAGGAGGAGTCAGTGGGTCTGGCACGCAGGTTGAGCATTTCAGGGATTGGCAGGAGCAGCAGTGGGCATGGAATACGTGACCCGCAGGCTGCTGCTCCATCTGTCAGTGGCACGACTACCACCAGCCGCACCACTCAACCCCAGGCCCTAACCACCACCGGCAGAAAATCCACAGCAGCATCCCGTTCTGAGCCACGTAAGGGAAAACACCCATCCCCAATATGGCAGTTTTTCCATCTGCCCTCACTGGATAGCAAGTATGTTACGTGCAAATTATGCCATGTGAAGCTGAGCAGAGGGTCTCACCCCTCCACTTATGGCACCTCCAGCTTCATAAATCATCTGGGCAATAAGCACAAACCTGAGCATCAGGAATTCAAGAGGCTGAAGGAAGCTGGCGCTGGCCCTTGCAGAGGTCAGAGCACTATAACAACCTTTGCCACTCCTGCTGACACTGAGGCCTCTTCAGGCAGCCAGTCCTCCTCAGTGGTCTCCTCTGTTCCCTCCTCAGCTTCCCGTGCAAGCCTAAAACGCCCCCACCACCAGACCCTGCTGAGTGACTCTTTTGTGGTCAGGGCTCAGCCTCCCGGCAGCCGTCGCATACGCCAGCTGAACGGCTTGCTGACACAGGCCATGTCCTCCCAGCTCCTCCCGTACTCGTTTGTGCAGGAGGGGAGCCGGATGCGTGCGCTCCTGCAGTGCGCAGCGCCGGATTGGCCAATCCCCAGCCGGCACTACTTTGCACGCAAGGCCATCTCAGCACTGCACCGCTTTGTAAAGGCCAACGTGGAGCGTGGGCTGGATCATGCGCTTGGTGCGCGCGTCCATGTGACAATGGACTCATGGAGCAGCCGCTTCGGGACAGGCCGCTATTTGTCCTTCACCGCGCACTGGGTCAGTTTGGTGGAAGGGGGTGAAGAGGAGACAGCAGCATCATCACCCCGGTGGGTGGTGCCACCCCGCAGCAGGGTCAGGGGAAGTGCAGCAGCTTCCAGCTCTGATCCGGTTCCATCCGCCGCCAAGCAACCCCGCCTCAGCAGCAGCGTGAAGGCCCACCACTGCCAAGCGCTGCTGCAGATGGTCACGGTGGGCAAGAACAAGCTGACGGCAGACCACGTCTTGGCCAAGCTCCGAGAGCAAGAGAGCAGTTGGCTGACCCCCAGAGGCCTCAGAGTCGGAGAGGTGGTGGCCGACAATGGGGCAAACTTGGTTGCCGCCATCCAGCGGGGAAACCTCACCCACATCCCCTGTCTGGCCCACGTCCTGAACCTAGTGGTGCAGAAATTCCTGCACACCTACCAGGGGATGAACACTCTTTTGGGAGCGGCAAGGAAAACGGTGGGTCATTTTCGCCGCTCGGGTGGTGCCACAGCGACCCTTACAGCCGTGCAGCTGGAGCTGAACCTCCCACAGCACCGCCTCATTATAGACGTTCCAACACGCTGGAATTCCACCCTGGCGATGTTGGAACGTCTGGTTGAACAGAGGCGGGCTGTCAACCTGTACCTGGCCAGAGCCACCATGGATGCCAACTTGTTGGGGACCGGCACCACCCACCTCCCAGACATCATCCGCCCTGCTGAGTGGGGAAAAATGCAGCTGGTGTGCTTTGTGCTGGCACCCTTCCTGGAGGCCACCAACATGGTCAGCCGGGACCATGCGTCGCTGTGTGAGTGGGTGACCATTGTGTGCATGCTGGACAAGGCCCTCGATGCTCTGCTGGAAGTGGGAGAGGAAGCCTTGATCCAGCAGGAGCAGCAGCAGCACACTTCACAGTCCACCTCTGTGCAGCAGGAGGAGGATTCGGAGGAGTTGGAGGAGGACTTGGAGGAGTTGGAGGTCCCTGACCTTGAAGAGGAGGGGGCACAGTGGAGTGCAGCTGCAGTAGTGCGGGGGTGGAGAGAGCAAGATGAGGCTCCGGAATCAGAGGAGGACGACAGCACTGTCAGCGGTGCAGAATATCATAGGTCAGCAGAGATGGCAGCCCTCTTCCCTATGGCAGCGCACATGCTGCAGTGCCTGCGCAAAGACCCAAGGGTGAAGGAGATGAGTGCTCGGGAGGACATCTTGATCACCCTGATGCTGGACCCACGGCTGAAGGGGAAGCTGGCTCAGTTCCTGCCTGTAGGAGGAGACCCTGTGCGCCGAATCAGGGACTTGCAGCGGATTCTGGTTCGGCGCTTGGAGGAAGCCTTCCCCCGGACTCCCACCCCCCCCTGCTGTCTCAGTCCAGCCAGCACAGCAGCAGGTGCCTGCATCCAGCATCAGCAGGCGCCCAACAAACCTGCTGTCTCTGACAAAGGCGCTCTATGCCACACCAGTACCGCTGCCTACAGAGGAGGTGCCTGCAGCAGCATCCGGCTCTCAAAGCCAGAACCAGCACCTGACCCGGATGGTGGCCGATTATATGGGGTCCTATAGCGGGCTTGACACCGACACCCCTGTGGACCCCTTGGAGTACTGGGTGAAGCACCTGGATATCTGGGGCGAGCTGGCGCAATACGCCCTGGAAGTGCTGTCCTGCCCGCCTTCCAGCGTTATGTCGGAAAGGTGCTTCAGTGCGGCCGGTGGCGTGGTCACTGAGAAGCGCTCTTGTCTGTCAGGCCAGTCTGTGGACAGACTGACTTTTTTAAAGATGAACGAGGCTTGGGCAGTTGGTGAGTTCCTGGCCCCTGTTGTTGGCAAGAGGGGGAAATGAAGTGGCTGAGTGGTAATCACTATGCCTGGCCTGCTTAACCACCCTTTACCACCACAACCTCCTGACTCCATCTTCATGAAGCCAGGTTCTTATTTTTTGAACTGTGCCGTGGTACCTGCCATGGTCAGCTGTGTAATTTTTTTGGAGGTGTCTGTGCTGTGCGAGTTGTGGGGCCCCAACTGCGGCAGTACGACCGACCGCTTCCTGGAACCTCTCCTAATTTTTTACTGTGCCGTGGTACCTACAACAGTGCCATGGTCAACTATGTAAACACAATAGCTGTGAAATTTTTTTTGGAGGTGTCTGCTGTCCGAGTTGTGGGGAGGCCCCAACTGCGTCAGTACGACCGCTTCCTGGAACCTCTCCTAATTTTTTACTGTGCCGTGGTACCTACAACAGTGCCATGGTCAACTATGTAAACACAATAGCTGTGTAATTTTTTTTGGAGGTGTCTGCTGTCCGAGTTGTGGGGAGGCCCCAACTGCGTCAGTACGACCGCTTCCTGGAACCTCTCCTAATTTTTTACTGTGCCGTGGTACCTACAACAGTGCCATGGTCAACTATGTAAACACAATAGCTGTGTAATTTTTTTTGGAGGTGTCTGCTGTCCGAGTTGTGGGGAGGCCCCAACTGCGTCAGTACGACCGCTTCCTGGAACCTCTCCTAATTTTTTACTGTGCCGTGGTACCTACAACAGTGCCGTGGTCAACTATGTAAACACAATAGCTGTGTAATTTTTTTTGGAGGTGTCTGCTGTCCGAGTTGTGGGGAGGCCCCAACTGCGTCAGTACGACTGCTTCCTGATACCACTCTGATGTTGATTGACAGCCATTTTTTTTTTGGGGGGGGGGATTTTAAGTCCACTCCCCACATCATCAGTGTTTCCCTTTTCACAATTATGATGCTACATGCCTCATATACCCTAAAAAACCTTTTTAAAGCAATTTAAAGGCCACTTCCGGGATTAAACACGGATATCCGAATCCGATCGGATACTAGGGTCGGATATCCGAATCGGATTCGGATCGGAAAATTTTGAATTCGGATATCCGATCCGGATCGGATAGCGGGGTATCCGGATCCGAATCGGATCCGGATTTTGAAAAGGGGTATCCGAGCAGCACTGAGTACTGATAGTATTTGCAATACCTCACCAGAGGAGCTGGTGGGCACTACCAGTACTATACCTCTCACCAGAGACAAGGGCACCCCGGTGAGAGTAGAGAGGTCAGACAGATCAGTTCGGTAACAGGCAGGCAGATAAGGTACAGAATCGACAGACAGAGGCAGAACGTATTTCAGGCAAGGTTGGCAACAGGATCAGATGGGCAGAGGTACAAAATCACTGAGACAGAGACAGAACGGTAATCAGGCTAGGTTTGGCAACAGGATCAGATAGGCAAAGGTATAGAATAGAGATGGTCGGAAATGGCAATTTCCGATTCCGTGGTAAATCCGTATTCCGCCATTGCTAATTACCGATTCCGCTTTCCGCTACCAATTTCCGCATTCCAATGCGGAATTTCCGCCGGAAATCGCGGAAATTCCGCCCGACTTTAACATCGATTTTCTCAAAAACTATAAGGTCTTTTTGAAAACTTTTTTTTGCATCGTGTTCACAAGATTCTGTTTAATAAACCCTGAAAATTTGTTGTTTCTAGGACGTACGGGGGCTTTGCTATTAACCGCTAAATTCGGCGGATTTTTACTGTAATGTGAAATGCAGAAAATAGGGAGATGCAAATTTTCTGCATTTTACATTACAGTAAAAATCCGCCGACTTTAGCGGTTAATAGCAAAGCCCCCCTAAGTCCTAGAAACGCCAAATTTTCAGGGTGTATTAAACAGAATCTTGTGAACACGATGCAAAAAAAAGTTTTCAAAAAGACCTTATAGTTTTTGAGAAAATCGATGTTAAATTCGGGCGGAATTTCCGCGATTTCCGGCGGAAATTTCCGCGATTTCCGGCGGAAATCCGCCTACCGCACTTGCATTACCGATTTCCGCATTCCGATGCGGAAATGCAATTTCCGATTGGAATTTCGGAAATTGCATTTCCGTGGAATCCGAATGAGCATCCCTAGTATAGAATCACTGAGAGATAGATTGGTCAGAACTAGCCAGAGTCATACACAGATAATAAACAGTTTTAGTACAATATTAAGCTATCAAGTCGATTCTAACTTAGTGTGAATTCCCAGCTCCTGCTGGTTCTAACACACTAGGGAACTGACTAGGTCTGAGCGCTAACACGAAGTATTTGCAACAGCAGACACTTTGCAAGTGAAGCCGAGAGGCTTAAGAAGCGGAGGAGACCCCCAAGGCATGCCCACCTGCCTCGGCCAATCAGGAACGGCGAGCGTGCCCTCTGACGTCAGCCGACCAGCCGGTCAGCTGACGCGCCTCCTCCTGGCATAAAGATCCTGACGGTGAGCACACGCACGCGCTAATGTGCCCCTGAGCCCAGCATAGACACGCGTCCCTGGCGTACTAGACGCCTGGGATGTGGAAAACCCAGCAGGCAGGGATCCAGCAATGACCGCGGTGGACCCGCCGTCCACCGCTGGCAACATGCGGTTACTCCCCACACCTGTCTTCGGCGTGCTAGATGCCAGAGACGCGGGGAGACTGGCAGACACAGCACCAGAAGCAGCTGTGGTGGTACTGCTAACCGCAGCTGACATGTTATTACTCATTACAGCAGGTTCATTCAGCTTTTAGGAAAATCAATAATAGGCTTTGATCTTGAGAGTTATTATGGATTGTTTGATCAGCTAGATAAAAGTGTTGTATCTGTTTACTTTTTAGGAGAAGCCTGACAGTATTCCACTGCAGTTTGACCACACTTTTTTTTCGGCTGCTTTTATAGCTATTGCTATTAAGAGTTAAAAGTGACCATAGGCTTTGTACAACATGTACAAAAGGAAACAGGGGAAAAGCCAAAGTCATAAAGTTCCTTAAAGAAAAAACATAACCAAGGATTGAACTTCATCCCAATCAGTAGCTGATCCCCCTTTCCCATAAGAAATATTTTCCTTTTCACAAACGGATCATCAGGGGGCTCTGTATGGCTGATATTGTGGTGAAACCCCTCCCACAGTGTGATGGCAAGACCATGGTTCTACCTGCCAGCAGTAAAAATGTCACCATGTGATAAATGTCAGAATGTAAATTGGGAGAGGATAGATTTTACAATGGTCAAACACTGACTAAATGATTTATACATAATTATTGCAAAAATGAAGCACTTTTTTATTACTTTATTTTCACTGGAGTTCCTCTTTAAGTCTAATTCAGAGTCAGTGGGTCATATACAATTCACTTTTTTTTTCTCGTAAATTTTCTCCTATGTGATATTTTCTTATCTTATCAATCAAATACTTTTACGCCACCAGCAAACAAAAAAATACTGTAGTTATATAAAAACAAGAGGCAAAAGCAAACCTGGCACTACTGCAAAGAGGTTCACAGATTATTGATCACAACATCAATTCTGTGGCAGTTGTGCAGTTATCAGACAGATTGTAGCTGCAAAAGTAAGTGCATACCATTACGCCAGAGAGAGAACAGTGGGTGCACTGGAGAGCCTGGTGGCCATTTCGCACCGGACGGCCTTCCTCTGAGGCTACGTGAGAACTTTTTCAGTTGCAGAGTGCTAAAAATTTATTTCAAACAGATGAAAAATTAGTTCCTGGGAGAAAACGTATGAGAAAAAGTGAATTAAATATGGGAAATTGTCTCACCAGGCAAATGTAGTGTGGTTATCATTCAACTTTATGTTCAGAAATGAAAATATAAATGTGTGTTTGTGTGGTGGTGGTAGTGGTGGCAACTGAAACAGCTTAGTAAAGTACGTGATGTACAGGTTTTTTTTTTAAATGTCAATGTAAATAATTTTAGTTTTCAAACCAGTAAAATCCATTTTGTGCATATCGTAAAACCTTCTGACAATGCTGTCACTATACTTCACCATGACCACATGCATACTCTTATCTCACATCCCGCACTGGATAGTATCAGACATTTTAAACAATGGGTCATTTTTGTATTTATTATCATTATATTTTACAGTAACTTTTTTCCGTGTTCCTAAATTTAACAGCATGGAGTTTGTCATCCTAACTATCTTAGTTATACCCACAGATCCTCACTTGAATAGATAAAAATGCGGGTTTAAACCTGGAATGGAGTAATTAAAAAAAAGATCTTATTAAGTAGTTGGTATTTTTTGCCTTGATTAGGATAAATTTAACTACTAAAGTGTATGTGAAATAGCGGTTTTATCATGATTGCAGATGTGTGCATCCAAAACAATTGCTTTAAGTCAAAAACAGGTTGTGTCTACTAACAAAGAAAAATAAATCACTATGGCCTCAATTCACTAAGATCATGCTGAAGATAATAAGGCAAGAGAAAACTTACCTCCACACAGTGAAAGAGTTATCTTATCTCTTCATTCCTTAAGTTACCTCCTCTGTAGTTAAGTTACCTCCTCTGTTGTTATTTTCACACGCAGTTAATTAACAGCCTGGGCCATATGCAATTCACTTTTTCACCTGAGTTTTCTCCTACGAGAAAAAATGTTATCTTCAATTTAAAATAACATTTTAGCAATTTGCAATGGAAAAAGTATCAAAAAGTACGTAAAAAGTACTATCAAAATTATTTTGAGCATTTGTTTGCTTGCAGGTGGTTTAAAAGTTATTTTATTGACAACTTTCAAAATATCACCTAGGTGAAAAAAGGAACTGCATATGGGCCCCTGTCTTTAACTTTAGAATTCTGGAGTTATTTTAAGGATTGAAGAGTTAATTTAAAGACAGAAGAGTTAACTTTAGGTTTGCCTGAGGTAAAATGTTTCCTGAAAACTACATGCCTCATCACCATGGTGATAACTCTATAAACATTATTAAAGACAGGTGATAAGCTTAGTGAATTGAGGCCTATGTGTACCTACATAAATCTGTGATCACGCAACTACTAATGCACTACCCTCTTATCAAGCTGCACTATGTTGATTCTAACATGAACCTGACAATGGATGTAATCTTTTACATCAGTCTAAGTTTTCAAAGGTACATATTGTGTACCAATGGAGATACTTTGCAATCAAGCGTTTATGTTCCATGTTTATAGCATTTTTCTCTGGGTGGTTCTCTGCGTTTTAGAAACTAATTCTGTTAGGTTTGCTGCTGAATTGGGTGCCTGTACTTTGCAAGGATGCAAACCATCTATTCATCTTTCAGGGATGAAGTTATGAATCATTGCTATACCACTGGCTCTAAAAGAAGGGGCTGAACACAAGTTATGGGGCAACTCTCATGAAGCCAGCACATAAACAGAACAGCCATAACAAGGCCCATTTTATTTATGGGCCCCATGCTAGTGCTGTGGACATTTCTATCCTGCACACACAGTGAAATGAAACCACTTGAGAGTGGAATTCCCTGTGGTTTATCGCAGTGCCATGTACCTAGTCTCATTGAGGACATTAAAACTTGGGCAGTTGTGGTACCATCACAGCCCCCGAGTACCAACTTCACTCACTATTTGTTATTGTTGCATTTCAGAGCAACAACATCTGTTTCTTGGGGGGTAAGTTTGAGCAGAAGTCACTTTAACCTTTGGGGACTGCCTATATTAAATCCTACGCCTCACTTGTGGCTGTTCTAGCCTGATGCGGTGTAGGATTTACGCCACCCATCGTTTACGCTCCCAACGTGATCATGTGCACCTGAGAGGGGAGATGTCAGCTGTCATATGACAGCTGACATCTCCCCTCACTGACCAGGAGCCATCACGTATCATCGGTGGATCGTAGTGATCTCCATAAGAACTGCGGCAGTAGGGAGGAAAGAAGAGGATCCACTCACCTTCCTGCCATTCCCCCGGCGATCAACGCTCCCCTCCAGCCGGCATCCCTGCAAGCTGTGGCGTAAGACCCGGGTCACGGCGTGATGACATCAACCTAGGACTTAGCGGCAGTATGAGCAGGGATGCTGGTGAGAGCGGAGGTTTCCACAGCGGCTCAGCACTGGAGCCTGGGAGTTGAGTAAAGGTTGCCAGCTACGGGGAGGGGGGGACACTTGGCTACATTTAGGACACCATGCCCAGCAAGCCCTCACAGGGATTCAACTGCCTGACCCCCTCAAATGCGTGCCTCCATGCAAAAATGCTTGGTCCTTAAGGGGGGTTAGGCTTCCGGTTCTAAAAGGGTTAAAGTTTGCTGTGTTTGCATCTGCTCAATCTTTTGAGCTCCTCAAATGTTAGTTATTAGCTTGAGCATTTTTCCATTCCTCTGCACTGATGAGGTTTAGCTTGCATGTATGTTCTTGCATCTTTAGCCCCAGGGTTTGACACCAATGCATGACTTTAACTTGAAAAGTAGGGTTGTGCTTAAAGGAGTCATCAGGCAAAAACAAATGAGTTTTACTTACCTGGGGCTTCTACCAGCCCCATGCAGCCATCCTGTGCCCTCATAGTCACTTACTGCTGCTCTGGTCCCCCTAAGTCAGCTAGTTTAGTTTTTGCCGACTTTGGGGTCGGCGGGCCGTATTGCGTACATTTTTACGCATTCCCGCTGGTGCAGGAACGTTTACTCATACATTTTTACGCATGAGTGGTTCCATGCATAAATGTTTATGCATTGAACCACTAACGCGTACAAATGTATGTGTTATTGTTCCTGCGCCAGCGGGAATGCGTAAGAATGTACGCAATGCGGCCCGCCGACCCCGTGGTCGACAAAAACTAAACAAGCTGACAGAGGGAGACCAGAGCATCAGTATGGCCTGGGGCACACCAGAGGAGTTTTTCTGAGCGTTTTGAGTTTTTAAATCTGCTGCTAATGTTATCTTATGTGTCTGTGCACTCTGGAGCAATGAGGTTTTGTAAAAAAAAAACCATAGCATTACATTGGGAAGAGATTTTAGAGGTCTCAAAAGCTCTTCCCAATGTAATGCTATGGGGTTTTTTACAAAATCTCATTGCTCCAGTGTGCACAGACACATAGGATAACATTAGCAGCAGATTTAAAAATTCAAAACGCTCAGAAACACTCCTCTGGTGTGCCCCAGGCCTTTGTGACTACAAGGGCACAGGATGGCTGCATGGGGCTGGTAGAAGCCCCAGGTAAGTGAAACTCATTTTTTTTTGCCTGATGACTCCTTTAACCTGTTTCCAGCAGATGTACCATAGCTTGAGTAATCAAGGACCTTCAGAAAATAATTTGGTCAAATCAATGTAAAAACATAAGGAAAAATAAAAAAAATATATGTTTTAAAAACAGAAAACATATATTAACATATTTTGTTTAATAATCACAGGGTGTTTGAAAGTAATACTGAGAAATACTTGTATTCTGTAGGCGAAGGACATTATGGGATTAACGTCTTGCAAAAAAAATGCAATAAAATGATAATAAATAAAAATGGAAACCGTAAAAAAATTTTGTTTTATTTGCTTATGCCCAGCCTCTTCCGTTCTTCACATGTTAGTTATCATCACCTTGATTTAGTCAAATACCATTTCTCTGCAATGATAAAAACATAACTTGCATTTGTGCTCTGACATCTTTGGCCTCAGGGCTTGACAACAATTCCTGCTTTCAGCTTGACATGTTCAGTTGTGCTTTTAAGTTGCTGGTGTAGGGGGGTATGCGAGCATGAAAAGGTGAGTCTTGAGAGCTTGTTTGAAGGTATTAAAGGTGGTGGCAAGTCTGATGGCTGGTGGGAGAGAGTTCCAGAGAGTGGGGGCAGCCCTAGTGAAATCCTGCAATCGTGCATGGGACTGAGATATGCGTGGTGCGACTAGACGCAGGTCATTGGAGGATCGGAGGGGGCGGGCTGGTATGTGCCTGTGGACCAGATCAGAAATGTAGGTCGGGCAGGTCTTGTGCACTTATGTGTAGGCCAAGCACAGGATTTTGAAATTGATCCTAAAGCTGATCGGAAGCCAGTGTAGGACTTTACAGAGCAGAGTTGTAGAGGTGCTGCAATGAGAAGTGTGTATCAGTCTGGCTGCCACATTCATTACCGATTGAAGTGAGGCAGTACGGTTAGAGGGGAGGCCAGACAAAAGTGAATTGCAGTAGTCTAGGCGGGAGATGACAAGGGCGTGGTTGAGAAGTTTAGTGGTGTCAGGGGACAGGTAGGAGCCGATCTTAGAGATGTTGTGGAGGTGGAAGTTGCAGGATCGGGGGGTGTAAAGGAAAGTGCAGAGTCCAGGGTAACACCAAGACAGCGGACTTGGGAGCCTGGTAGGGTGGATGGTAGTATTTTTGATAGTGGTGTGTAGATCTGAGAGGGGTGCAGCTGTGCGGGGTGGGAATATCAGAAGCTCAGTCTTGTCCAAATGAAACTTCAGGAAGGTGGAGACTTTGTCCATGGTAGAGGAGGAGAGATCAGGGGTGTGTGTATTTAAATATATTTAAATATTGTAATATGATGTTATATGTGATTAAAGTACTACAACTGTGGACCCTTAGGGGTCAGATACATGTCAGCTTTCTGGAGTCCTCATACCATTGTGTGCTATGGATTGTATCTACAGTATATGTTTCTATAATGTGAAGTTTAGCATGGTGTCCTTGTACTATACCTCCTTTTCCTGCAACTGCTGCTGCTTGATTGTGTGTATGGATTGGAATGAGTCTATATGAGGGCTTTCAAGGTAGAGGTTGAGTCAGTTAAGTTCTGGACAATCAGTTCCACTGGAGGGGGGGTGCCTTAGGGTCAAAAGGAATCAAAAATCCCTCTTCTTAAAAAGTACATCGAGAACATTTAGGCTTTCTTAAAACATTTGAATGTCCCACTTCACCTGTGCAAAAAAAAATCCCCTAACAATGCCGCACTATGAAAATTATTTTGTATGTCCATGAAAGGTCTAAATCCAGAAATACTTGTTTATAGCTCATCTAAAGCCTATAACTGTAGCTAAAACACAAGACCTAACTTGCAGACAGTAGTTGACAGTTTTGAGCAGTGGCAAGCTAATTTTTTTTGCCAAAGGCATTTCATATTGGAATATGTGCTTGACATGAAATTGTACCAAAATATAATGGATTTTTTTTGTTACAGGAAGATACACAACTGAAGATATTCCTAAAATGTATTTTTTCAAACAAATGTTTTCATACTCCTTAACAAGCAAATGTGTATTTTTGCATGCCCCTATATTTTTATGAATATTGTGGGTGTGTGTGTTTTGTTTTTAACTATAGAAAGGTTTCTTCCACCTTGAATGGAAATATAATTTGTGATAACAAAGCAGAATGCCCTCTAGTCTGTACACAACATATAACGGTTTCATTTTTTTTTATGCAGGAATTGAAGCTTTGCTGTAATACTAGCATGCAAAATTCAGAGCAAGAGTTTTATAAAAAAAAAAAATTAAAAAAAAAAATACATAATAAATGGCAATCATATTAAAGGACTGAGGAAAGTATACAATCATGACACACTTTTCCATAAGACACACAGGGAATTTCTGTCAAACTCCATTCACCTTCCCAGGAAAATGTCTTATTAAACTCAACTAAGCTTGCTTTTATAAACCGTCCCCCTCCTCCGAGAGCTATTTTTTTTAGCACCTGTGTGTTCATATACTGTTACACCCTAATTAACATGAAATTAGATAGCTGGTGGTGTAAGTACAATACTCTGGAGGGGCATAAAAGAGAGGAGGAAAAAAAGGAAAATAAAAATTATTATATTACCAGAAAATGTACTATTGGTGTTGTTGTACTATTGTACAATATTCTTGTTGCAATTTGTAATTGCTTGAGGGGGGAGTTAAACTTTGCTTTTCATCTATAATGAATTTCTATATTTATTTTTCTTTTTGTATTTAGATCATTTTCTCTTGCTTACATCAAGCTGAGTAGTAGCAAATGCCTTCTGTTTTAATAAGGAAAATGCATTTAACATAGCTTTTAACAAGGAGATTTTTTTTCAGTTCAGGTCCTCTGTAAAGGCCCATTCACAATGGTCGATTTACAGGCATTCTCCACAGTTTTCTGAATCACCCGTTATTGCTAGTATTTTAAAATGCGCTACTGTGATTTTTAGTATGTCCAGTGATCTCACTGCAGTGATTGCTGGAGACTAGTGATTTGCGGAAAACAAAAGTGCTGTACATGCATCGCTTTTCCACAATTTTCGAGGTTAAAAAATTGCGGATTGTGATGGCTCAATAACCGCAGAAATGTCCAGTAAAAAAAAATGCAAAAAACACCCTCTGCAAATCACTAGCATTTTGTGATCCCCAGTGTGAACGGGGAATAAAGATATTGGTGAGTGCATACTAAATAGAGGCTACAGTTAAAATAATAAAGGCTCCAGTTTAAAAGGGCGCCAGATATAAACGATATTGGAATTATCATTTAGTAAATTGGGTGCCAGGATATGCTGTAAAATATAGTGTATAATACTGATATTCTACTATTTCCTGCTGTAACTTCTATTTTTACATTTAGTAAAATGGACAACAGTAAAAGGGATAAAATACTGTTTAATTTACTGATAGTATACTACTTCATTCATATAGTAAACTATCTTTTAGAGATGGCTCGAACTTCAGATTTTGGGTTCGCAAACAGCAAACGTGATCTTCCGCAAAAGTTTGTGTTTGTGCGAACCAGGCAAACCGCCATAGACTTCAATGGGCAGTCGAATTTTAAAACATACAGTGACTATTTCTGGCCACAAAAGTGATGGAAAAGTTGTTTCAAGATATCTTGTACATGAAGGGGGGCATGGCGGAGTGGGATACACGTCAAAAGTCCCTCGGAAAGTTGTGTATTTGATGCAGAGTAGGGTTACAATCCAGAGCAGAAATCACATTGCATTGCTAAATTGGAGGCATAAAGTGCTTTAAAAACATCTTGTGTGTGTATACATCGATCAGGTAGTGTAAGTAGTGTACTGCTTCACACTGACAGAGCAAACTCACTGTTTAATGCACCGCAAACAGCTGTTTGTGTAGTGACGGCCGTGCTGGTGTGCACACTGGCTAGAGTGCAGGTGATGGCGGTTTTTCAGCCCATATGGGCGGGCTGAGGTAGCTCAATGACTGAACAACAGAACTGTCCAGCTGACTGAATTTGGTATGTCCACAACGAAGTAACAACCTTATTATTTTGGATGCCCCCCGAGACACTCATATAGGTCATTGCTTCTTTTTAGAGAAATTTTTAAACATGCATAGAAAATATGCAAAGGTGAAGTTGAGTACAAACATAGTACAAACTATGAGATAGAGTAAAGGAGGAGTGAGACCTGATTGAATACAAATCAGTCTTATTCAAAAATACAAAACTTTATTCAAACATATGCTCATTATTAAAAACTGCAAGATAAAAATCCCACCATATAGCCCATCCCCCACCCCATCCATGCACATACCCGCCCAGGCGTCCCCTGTACTCTCCCCCTCCTGAACAGAGATATATCTCTGGATCGTGTGCACACGTGTTGATGGCTGCGCAGCCCTGCAAAAATAGATCAAAACCTTGTTATGAAAAAATGCTGCCGAATCCCTCACAAGTAAAGACTTATGGATATCATAGGAAGTTCATTTGAAAAATGGATTCCAGAGCATTCATCCAGTACATAATGATTCCTTCATGTCATATAGCCTCCTATATTGTGCATATGATCTTCCAATAAAATAAATGGAGTACTCAGCGTCCCATCAGGCTAACAAGTCACCTCAGTATAGTATATTGATATGGCAGATTGCAGTCCTGTATTATAGCATAGCATAGCACATGCAGTGTGATTCCTAGGGAACTTTTGGCAAACAGGCACATCAAATAGCAGCATGTGTCAGGTTGAAGCAGCAGCAAGGCACATCCAGTGCTAGCCAATTCACAATGCAAAGCAAGCAGACAAGGTGCATGGCAATATTAACAATGTCTCTGTACAGGCCGCATGTGCATGTGCAGTTGAGGTGCCCTCAGGGCTCTTACTGTATCCACCGGTCTGTTGTTGGTCTGCTGTGATAAAGCCTGGAAAGACTGGCCGAGTCTCTGAGGATGGAGGTATGGAGAGAGGGATGCAGCACCTGGTTTAGGCAGCATGGAGGCGTGGAGGGGAAGACTTCATGGTGGAGGACGGCGTCCTCGATCGATTTCGCCGGACTCTGCCGGCTTCTTCAGGAGGCGTGTCTCTCTGTGGACCACGCTGCGCCTATGTGCAAGCCGCCGTCCAATCCGACCGCATGTACGGCGTCTCCCGCCCCCACACCAGGGCAAATGCGAGCGGAGGGGCGGAGCGGGCAGACACGACGGGCGCGCCCAATAGCACACCCGGCGCGTCCGCCAAGCCCCGCCCCCCCGCACGCAGGCCCCGGGGAAGGGGCGGGAGACGCCAGAGCAGCCGGATCAGACGGCGGCAGCACAAGCAGACACAAGCGTTCCACATCCCATCCCAAAACAACATCACAAGAACAAAGTGACTATACAGTAGTAATCATTATTCGTAATTAGAAACCGCCTACCATATGTATATGTGGCTTTACAAAACCACGAAATTAAATAGATAATTTAAATCACAGTACATATAATTCCGCTCACTCTTACATTTTGACTACCCCCCACCATAAAAAAGGAAGAGATGTGCATGCATGCACATCCCTGTCCAGATGGGGATCAAGCCAATTATGGCATAAACACAAATCAAGAAATTTTTTCTCCCTAAACATCATGCGGAAAATTAGATGTGAGATGCCCCAGCAGGGAGCCCCCAAAGCCCCTCCCACTAGAAAAGCAACACAGACCCTTCAGGTGTAGGATGCTGCGCCAAAACTCCCTAAGGTGGCAGAAAGGGAACATAGCTTGTGTTTTCATTGAGGCCTGGTTCCTTGGTTGCCTCCAAATCAAATATCCACCTTGCTTCACGTTGTAGAAGCAAGCGATCCATGTTGCCACCTCTTGCAGAGTTATGAATTCTGTCCAGACCAACAAAACGCACATGTTGAAACCTGCCACCGTGAGCGGACTTAAAATGTTTCGCCACGGGAGTAAGGTTATTATAATTTGGACTTTTGATACTTGTGATATGTTGCGAGATGCGTGTACGAAATTCATTCTTGGTCTTTCCCACATAAAAGGCCCCGCAAGTGCAGAGCAACAAGTAAACCACAAGAGTAGTACTACAATTTACATAGTGTGGGAAACACCAATCCCGGCCATCCGGGAGGCGGACCGATCTGCCCACCTGAATGTAACGGCATACCGAACAACCACCACAAGTATATGTACCGGTCACCTTACAGTGCTTCTTGTTGGCCCGAGGATCGACAAAATGACTGTTAACCAAAAGATCCCGTAGGGACGGTGCCCTCCGGAATGAATAGAGGGGAGTTTGTGTTAACACTGTGCTCAATTTGGCACAAACATAGTTGCTTAAACATCTTTTAGCAAACAATTATTAACGTGCACTATTAAATGGTTTGATAGTTGGTCTAATTTATTTAAGCAATCAAATCTCTGGTTAGTTGGGCATAAGTAATGTATATCACAGGTTACAGATTTAAGTCAGCCAGTTTGAGAGGTACCGTTTTTGTGGAAGGGGGAGGAATTCAGAGCTATATCGGAATGAAGGATTGGACAGGATTCCAATCACCTAGGTATATAGAGTGTTAGTCGAAGACTCTGTCTCTGTAGGGGCATATGCCATCTGCGTACAGATTAAATTTGGAGGGTGGTTTTAATTGTATAAGCCCTGAGGGAGGGGGCTATGGGGAAAGTTGTAGTGATAGGAAACCTGTCAAATTGGCTGAGGGGATAGAACTTAGAGAAAATTCAAGTGGTCGTAAATGAGATATAAGGTCATGGGATCCTGATTGGTAGGGGGATGTCCAGGATATTAAATACCCCAATGCCTAATTGTGAAAAGTTGAAAAACGATTGGACACAGTTTTTAGAGTTGTTGTAAGGTCAAGTTTTTTGTAAGAAAGCATTTCAATTTTTAGATTATTGAGGGTTAGATTGATGATTGAGTTGGGCTCAGGAATATCGGGTGAATTCCATTTTTGGAGAATAGCTTGACGGGTGGCAAAGAGTATACGGGAGAGAGCCATTTTAATCTTAGTTGGGGCTAAGTTTACTCCTATGTGGAGTAGGGCAGTTTCAGGTGAGACTGCGTAGGTTGGGTCTGAGAAAGATATAATTAATTTTCCGACTGCGCCCCAAGTGGGTCTGATTTGGGGGCAGGTCATAATATATGCAATAGAGTGCCTCGGTTATTACAACCTCTCCAGCACGGGGGTTTGAGGGGGAAGAAAACGTATCTATTTTATCTGGAGTTAGGTACCGGTTCAGAAATATTTTTTGTAGAGATTCCCAGTGATAGATGTTGGAAGAGGTTTTAGATACACAGCTAAACGATTGAATCATTTGAGAGTGGGTGATCTGGTTATTGAGCGTGGATGACCAGTACTGCAGATGTTTTGTAAGGGAGCAGAGGCGTAGCTAGGGTTTTGAACGCCCGGGGACAAAGACAGTTTTTGCGCCCCCCTTCTCGGAGAAAATGGGTAAGTGTGGTCAGTGGCGTAGCTAAGGAGCTATGGGCCCCGGTGCAAGTTTTACATCGGGCCCCCCAAGCACTCTATACATAACAATTGATACGGCGCACCAAAACCTGCCAAGGATTTCCACAGTGTCAGAGGTGCAAGTAGGGGATGGGAAACAGTTTAATGATTACTACTATTTAAAGCATCTATAGAAGTGATTATTACCAACACAGGGCCAATAGAGAGCTAATATTGTGCTTGAGGGAGGGCCCCTCTGACCCAAGGGCCCTGATGCAGTCGCTACCTCTGCAACCCCTATTGCTACGCCACTGGGCGTGGACATGGAGGCCACCATGTGTGTAGCCAGGGAGCCCACCCTGTAGGTAACCAAAGAGGCCACCTTTAGGTAGCAAGAGAGCCCCCCCTCCCCTTTAGGTAGGTAGAGTAACACATCTATGTACTCTGTAAAGTGCTGCAGAAGATGCCAGTGCTATATAAATACATAATAGTAATACAGCACGGTGGTGTAGTGGTTAGCGCTCTTGCCTTGTAGCTCTGGATCCCTGGTTCAAATCTTAGCCAGGTCAACATTAGTGTTGGGCGAACATCTAGATGTTCGGGTTCGGGCCGAACAGGCCGAACATGGCCGCGATGTTCGGGTGTTCGACCCGAACTCCGAACATAATGGAAGTCAATGGGGACCCGAACTTTTGTGCTTTGTAAAGCCTCCTTACATGCTACATACCCCAAATTTACAGGGTATGTGCACCTTGGGAGTGGGTAGAAGAGGAAAAAAAATTAGCAAAAAGAGCTTATAGTTTTTGAAAAAATCGATTTTAAAGTTTCAAAGGGAAAACTGTCTTTTAAATGCGGGAAATGTCTGTTTTCTTTGCACAGGTAACATGCTTTTTGTCGGCATGCAGTCATAAATGTAATACATATAAGAGGTTCCAGGAAAAGGGACCGGTAACGCTAACCCAGCAGCAGCACACGTGATGGAACAGGAGGAGGGTGGCGCAGGAGGAGAAGGCCACGCTTTGTGAGACACAACAACCCAGGCCTTGCATGAGGACAAGAAGCGTGTGGATAGCATGCTTTGTACCGCCATGCAGTCATAAATGTAATAAAGATAAGTGCTTCAATAAACAGGGACCACGCGGCAACGCTAACCCAGCAGCAGCAGACGTGATGGAACAGGAGGAGGCGCAGGAGGAGAAGGCCACGCTTTGTGAGACACAACAACCCAGGCCTTGCATGAGGTACCGCCATGCAGTCATAAATGTAATAAAGATAAGTGGTTCAATAAACAGGGACCACGCGGCAACGCTAACCCAGCAGCAGCAGACGTGATGGAACAGGAGGAGGCGCAGGAGGAGAAGGCCACGCTTTGTGAGACACAACAACCCAGGCCTTGCATGAGGACAAGAAGCGTGTGGATAGCATGCTTTGTACCGCCATGCAGTCATAAATGTAATAAAGATAAGTGCTTCAATAAACAGGGACCACGCGGCAACGCTAACCCAGCAGCAGCAGACGTGATGGAACAGGAGGAGGCGCAGGAGGAGAAGGCCACGCTTTGTGAGACACAACAACCCAGGCCTTGCATGAGGTACCGCCATGCAGTCATAAATGTAATAAAGATAAGTGGTTCAATAAACAGGGACCACGCGGCAACGCTAACCCAGCAGCAGCAGACGTGATGGAACAGGAGGAGGCGCAGGAGGAGAAGGCCACGCTTTGTGAGACACAACAACCCAGGCCTTGCATGAGGTACCGCCATGCAGTCATAAATGTAATAAAGATAAGTGGTTCAATATAAACAGGGACCACGCGGCAACGCTAACCCAGCAGCAGCAGACGTGATGGAACAGGAGGAGGCGCAGGAGGAGAAGGCCACGCTTTGTGAGACACAACAACCCAGGCCTTGCATGAGGTACCGCCATGCAGTCATAAATGTAATAAAGATAAGTGGTTCAATAAACAGGGACCACGCGGCAACGCTAACCCAGCAGCAGCAGATGTGATGGAACAGGAGGAGGCGCAGGAGGAGAAGGCCATGCTTTGTGAGACACAACAACCCAGGCCTTGCATGAGGTACCGCCATGCAGTCATATATGTAATAAAGATAAGTGGTTCAATAAACAGGGACCACGCGGCAATGCTAACCCAGCAGCAGCAGACGTGATGGAACAGGAGGAGGCGCAGGAGGAGAAGGCCACGCTTTGTGAGACACAACAACCCAGGCCTTGCATGAGGACAAGAAGCGTGCGGATAGCATGCTTTGTACTGCCATGCAGTCATAAATGTAATAAAGATAAGTGGTTCAATAAACAGGGACCACGCGGCAACGCTAACCCAGCAGCAGCAGACGTGATGGAACAGGAGGAGGCGCAGGAGGAGAAGGCCACGCTTTGTGAGACACAACAACCCAGGCCTTGCATGAGGACAAGAAGCGTGCGGATAGCATGCTTTGTACCGCCATGCAGTCATAAATGTAATAAAGATAAGAGGTTCCATAAACAGGGACCGGCAACGCTAACCCAGCAGCAGCAGCAGCACACGTGATGGAACAGGAGCAGGCGCATATGAAAAAGAGAAGAACCGAGAGCCCGATATGGTGTAGTATGTCAAGATAATTGGATTATTAGAAAGAGTATGAATTGTATACTCACAAACCAGGGTTACCTCCAGGTAACCACTGTATAGGCAGGTGAGGAGATTAGCCTGTCCCCACTCAGGATTAAGAAGTCGCTCTCTGTAGGCTTGAAAAACAAGAAGGGGTATCCCCCTCCACCAAAGGTGGATACAATCAGTATTATGATAGAGAACAGAGGCGCCAAAAGGATAAAAACAATATTTAAAAGTTTTAAAATTATTGCTTAGGAGGCAGTGGTGGACTCACCTCCCACAAGCAGACACAACAACTGTGTATTCACAAAAGGGAAATTTATTGGTATACTCCAAATAGGATCGCAACGCGTTTCGCAGGTCAAACCCGCTTCATCAGGCAATTACAGGAAGGAGCACACAACTGGGGGTAAGAGGCAACACATTTGTACAATACCTGAACAAAACTGCATATAGATAAACATAAATATTTGTGTGAGGGAATTCACTGGTGTGATTTAAGTTAACAGGAAGAGGTGACTAGTTATTATGTTTTTGTGGGGGGTGGAAGGACACAAATGGAGGGGGAGGAGGGGGGGGGGGTTTGGAGGACCCAACAGGAGGGGGGGGGAAGGAAGGCGGAATGCCAGGGGGGGGGAAAGGGGGGGGGGAGGAGAGTGGTAATAAGGATTGGAAATGGGAAAATGGGAGGGGGGGGGGAAAGGGGGGAGGTTTGTTTTAAGGGGAGGAGGAAAATGATGGTAATTTTAAGTATTATATATAAAAATATATATATATAAATATCAAATTGTAACATTAATATCCATAAACATAAAAAAAACGTTGATCTCAAGCATGTGGCGAGATAATTGTCTAACATACAGTAAACAGCATCATAATTCATATATAAAAACACGCACCCATACATATGTGCATTAGGAGCGGTAAGACTATATGAGATATTGCAAAGGAGTTAAGGGATGGAGATCATACATTGGGTGTTTAAGAGAGACAAACAGAGCAATTTGTAGAAAACACTTAATAAAACAATCACCAAAAAGGATTCACTTACCAGCAGTATGTCCAGATAGCACCTGGCGTCTCAGTGGCCAAGTGATACTGAACTGCTGTTTATATAGCAGTGAACAACTCCCCTTAGCTAATTGGAATGTGGGGCGGGCGCTTAATTTCCCGCCATGCGCGATTACGTCATTACGCATGCGTACATGCGTATCTTGACGCGTAATGGCGATCATTTATTCATGCATACATGCGTATTTTGATGCGTAATGGCGTATAGGGATTGCGTATTTTTGATGCGCGTATGCGTATATTTTTTTGAATGCAAAATGCCTGTGATGAGAAGGGGCGCATGCGTACTTAGCTTGATGCCATGCGTATGGTGGCCTGGAATGGGAATATAGCGTGTCTATGGACGCGTTGTGACGCAGACCCATTGCTAATAATAACAGAACCACTAGTTAACATTCATACATTTCAGGTTACTTGATCTGGCTGTATGCACCATTGTAGATGTACAATTATGTGCACTTATTGTCATACGCAACAATGTCATCTATTAGTGTAAACGCATGTATATATGAATGAGTAAAGTGATAATATAAATCAGAGCAAACTGTAAAAGGTTCTGACTGGCCAACTAAGACATAGAGTATTTATATTAGCAGGGTCATGTTGGATTAATTAATATTACGCATATTGTTCATAAAAAACCATTATAAAAATAAACTAAAAACCCAAGAAGAATATAATAGTAATTAAAAATAGTAATATTAAAGAAATAATAATATATAATATATAATAAAAATAAAAAAAATATATATATATAAAAAAATATATATAAAAAAACACACAATGAGAATATAAGAAAATAAGAACTCAAACGTATGACACAGACCGATAAAAGAGGCGACTATGTTAAAATAATATTGATATGTTATGATCAATGTATTTTTTCTAGTTGTTCGTTGAGTCCCTCTGGAATGAGAGTCCTCAGTATTTGTATCCAGAACATTTCTCTCGCTTTCAGTATTTCAAAAGCATTGTGCTTTTGCGGGTGAATGGATTCTATGAGTGTTATACGGAATAGTGTGGGGTCATTGTGGTGGTGAGTGCCAAAGTGTCTCGAGACGCTGTGAAGGGGAAAGTTTTTCAGTATATTTCTTTTATGTTGTCCAATCCGGCTTCGTGCCGGTTGTGTCGTGCGGCCCACGTACTGGAGGTGGCAAGGGCAGGAGATCACATATATAATATATCTTGTAGTACAAGTGATCGGGTGTTTAATTAGGTAGTTTGTTTTGGTGGTATTGGAGCAGAAAGAGGTGGTGACATTGATGAATGGGCAAGCTTTGCATCTAGTATTGTTGCAAGGAAAACAACCCGGGGTGTGTGCAACATTTGGAATTGAGTTGGATATTTGTGTGCGAAGTTTGCTGGGTGCTAGCAGGTTGCGCAAATTGGGGGCTCTTCTGAATGTGATTTGAGGTTTTTGTGGAATAGATTGTCGCAGATAGGGGTCTTGTAGTAGGATATCCCACCTATTTGTTAGAATTGATCGGATCTGTGGGTGTTGGGCATTGTATCGTGTGACGAATCGGGGGCAATCTGTGCTGGGTGGCTTGGTGGGGGGCTGAGTTGGGTTATGCGTTGGAGTTGTTTTAGCTTTGAATTTTGCATCCTTGATAAGTTTTTTGGGGTATTTTCGTGCCAGAAATTTGTTAGTGAGTAAATCTGATTGTGTGTTGTAGTCTGAGATGTCTGTACAATTTCTATGAATCCTTCTGAATTGACTATATGGTGTGTTAATGGTCCAGGGGCGATGGTGGAAACTTTCAAAATGTATATAATTGTTAGCATCTACCGGTTTGAAGTATGTTTTGGTTTTTATAGTGTTAGATTCTATGAACAGTGTAAGGTCCAGGTATTCAATATTAATGGGGTCGTGTTGTGAAGTGAATTGTAGTCCAGCAGCATTGGAATTGAGATAATTGATGAAGAGGGGGATCAGGTCAATATTGCCTTGCCATATCAGGATGAGGTCGTCTATGTACCGTTTATAAAAAACTACGTTGTCAGTGAAGGGGTTATTTGCTTGTAATTTTTGTAGTTCCAGAAGTCCCATGGATAAATTTGCATATGAAGGGGCGAACGACGAACCCATAGCTGTACCATTGGTTTGATGGTAAATTTTATCAGTAAAAGAAAAGACGTTGTTTTGTAAGATAAATTCAGTACATTGCACTAAGAAAGATTGTTGGTCATAGGGCATTGCCGGATTAGTAGACAAAAAATGTTTAATAGCTGAAATGCCATAGGAATGCGGTATGTTGGTGTACAAAGAAGTTACATCGCAGGTGAGCCATACAAAATTATCTTGCCAGGTTATGCCTTTAAGTAGTTCTATCAAGTGTGCGGAGTCTCTGAGGTAGGAGTCCAGTGATTGTACATGGGATTGTAGATGTTGGTCCACAAAGCGTGAGAGGTTGCTGGTCATGGAATTTATACCGGATATGATGGGGCGTCCTGGTGGTTTTGTTAGGGATTTGTGTATCTTGGGGAGATAGTAAAAAAATGGTGTTTTGGGATGAGGGTTGATGATGTAGTTTCTTTCATTTTTGGAAATGATATTGTTGGATAGGGCATTATTGATGAAGGTTTTTAGTGTTTTGTTAAGCTCCGTAGTGGGATCCACATCAAGGGTAGTGTAATATTTAGTGTCACCCAAAAGGCGTGCTGCCTCTTCCAGATAGTCCTTTGTGTTAAGAATGACAATCCCTCCCCCTTTGTCTGCTGGTTTAATGGTGAGGTCATGATTATGCTGTAGTGTCTTAATGGCGATTTTTTGTTTGCGGGTCAGGTTGGATGATGGGTTTGGGTTGTCAGTGTGTATGTTCTGTAGGTCATTGAGTACTAGTGAATAGAACGTGTCGATATAGTTACCTTTTGAAGCTACAGGATAGAATCTCGATCTTCCTTTTAGTTTTGTGGTGATGTATTGTTCTGTATGAATTTCGGAGGGGGATAGTGTACAGATTGGTATGGTATCATCGTTGGTGATGATTAGGGCTGTCGGGTCACTGGGAGGGGGCGGGTTTAGTTTTTTTATTGCGAAATGTCGTTTGAGTGTTAGTTTTCGTATGTAGGCGTTTAGATCAGAAAAAATCTCAAACATATTTGACTGGTTGGTAGGACAAAAGGATAATCCTTTTTCCAACAATGTGGTTTCATGGTGGGATAGTGAGTGATCAGAAAGGTTAAATATACATTTGGTTTGTATTGAAGGGGGGGTGGGATTGGTTAGTGTTTTCCTCGTTTTTCTTTTACCGCGTTTGCCCCTTTTTCGGAGTCGGGTAGTGGTCTTTTTTTCTTTGGTTGGAATATGGTCCGAGAAGCTATCGGACTGGGGAGTTGGGTAGCTAGCAGGTTCTGGGATAGTGTGGTAGGTAGGTCTAAAAAAGAGGATGTAAGAGTAGTCTCGGCATTAGTGTTGGTGGTGTGTGGGGTGGTAGGGCCGTTCAAGTTGGGTTGAAAAAAAGTTTCAATGGAGGTTTGAGTGAATGTGGTTGGTTGTTCTGAGCTATTGTTGTTTTCAATGTGAGGGGTTGTAGGAGCTTGATTGGTCATTGGGACTGGTCGAGGGCTGTCGCTTACGGAGGGGATGGGAGTGGTAGGTTCCGAGTCGTATATGCTTAACTGTGAAGGTCGGATTGGTGAATTGTGCTCTGATTCTAGTAAAGTGGGGGAGGGATTGTCACTCATCCTGGGTTCAACTGTTTTGGATACGTTTGTAGGTAACAGGGACAATGGAGCATTTTTGCCCGAGAAGTTGAAATTTGGGTTCATTAACGGTATCCGAGAGGTTGGTTTGTCACCTCCAGTACGGGGGGTCGAGGTAACTGACTTGTTTTGTTTGGGGTGTATGTTGGCAGTGACTAGTTTTTTATTTTGGCGTTGTGGTTTCGCTATTGTGGTTGGTCCTGTTTTGTAATTGAAACTGTTCGGAGGGGGTGTGGAAGCCGTGAATTTATTGGTTGTGGTTATTGCTGTAGTATTAGTGATAATTGGAGTGGGGATGATGTTAGGTGTGTTGTTCGGTAGTGGAGCCGGTGGTGGTGGAAAAAACGGCGGTGGTGGGTATGGTGGATATCTAGTGGGGGGTGGTGGTATGGTGAGACTCATTAGTGGTACTGGGCGGGGTTGTGGATGTGCAGGTGGTCTACCTGGCAAAGGAGCAGTTGGGGGGTGCAATTTTCGCTCCCTCTCCCTATGCTCTGCATAAGCCAGGCGGTCCCTATTGAGTTTTTTGAGTTTGGTGTCAATGGTTTCTATTTCAAATTTTCTAAGTCGTGAAGTGAGGTTTGATAGGAGTGGGCCATATTGGGGGCTTTTGGAATGGAGGGCGAGGAAGTTTCGGCATTCAGAAATTACTGGCTGCAAGGCCTGAATAATTGATTTTCTTTTATTTATGAGCATCTCCATCATGCCCTGTGTACAAAATTCGAGATAGGCATACCAATCAGTTGTAAATACAGTGTCCGTGGGAAAGGCAGTAAGAGTTTTTATACGTATGCCGTCAGGCGAAATTTTTTCCTCTATATAAGTTTCTTGCATGGCTATGTCAGCTATGTTAAAAAATTCATCTCTTAGTGCCGTTTCCAATTTTTGAAAGGTGGGCTTGAGATCGGTGTTATCAGCAGGAAGTGTATCCTCTGTAGGAATGGGGTTTGGGTCATGACTGTTGTTGGATTTGAGTTTGAATTGGGCCAGCAGGCTGTCTCTGTGTGAAGACCGATCTAGGAGGGCATCCATAGTAGAGTGGGGCTTCTATCGGTTCGTGTTGCCGGTTCGACGATACGAAGGGCCTAGACAAGCTAGTGCACATATGAAAAAGAGAAGAACCGAGAGCCCGATATGGTGTAGTATGTCAAGATAATTGGATTATTAGAAAGAGTATGAATTGTATACTCACAAACCAGGGTTACCTCCAGGTAACCACTGTATAGGCAGGTGAGGAGATTAGCCTGTCCCCACTCAGGATTAAGAAGTCGCTCTCTGTAGGTTTGAAAAACAAGAAGGGGTATCCCCCTCCACCAAAGGTGGATACAATCAGTATTATGATAGAGAACAGAGGCGCCAAAAGGATAAAAACAATATTTAAAAGTTTTAAAATTATTGCTTAGGAGGCAGTGGTGGACTCACCTCCCACAAGCAGACACAACCCAACTTGAACGGCCCTACCACCCCACACACCACCAACACTAATGCCGAGACTACTCTTACATCCTCTTTTTTAGACCTACCTACCATACTATCCCAGAACCTGCTAGCTACCCAACTCCCCAGTCCGATAGCTTCTCGGACCATATTCCAACCAAAGAAAAAAAGACCACTACCCGACTCCGAAAAAGGGGCAAATGCGGTAAAAGAAAAACGAGGAAAACACTAACCAATCCCACCCCCCCTTCAATACAAACCAAATGTATATTTAACCTTTCTGATCACTCACTATCCCACCATGAAACCACATTGTTGGAAAAAGGATTATCCTTTTGTCCTACCAACCAGTCAAATATGTTTGAGATTTTTTCCGATCTAAACGCCTACATACGAAAACTAACACTCAAACGACATTTCGCAATAAAAAAACTAAACCCGCCCCCTCCCAGTGACCCGACAGCCCTAATCATCACCAACGATGATACCATACCAATCTGTACACTATCCCCCTCCGAAATTCATACAGAACAATACATCACCACAAAACTAAAAGGAAGATCGAGATTCTATCCTGTAGCTTCAAAAGGTAACTATATCAACACGTTCTATTCACTAGTACTCAATGACCTACAGAACATACACACTGACAACCCAAACCCATCATCCAACCTGACCCGCAAACAAAAAATCGCCATTAAGACACTACAGCATAATCATGACCTCACCATTAAACCAGCAGACAAAGGGGGAGGGATTGTCATTCTTAACACAAAGGACTATCTGGAAGAGGCAGCACGCCTTTTGGGTGACACTAAATATTACACTACCCTTGATGTGGATCCCACTATGGAGCTTAACAAAACACTAAAAACCTTCATCAATAATGCCCTATCCAACAATATAATTTCCAAAAATGAAAGAAACTACATCATCAACCCTCATCCCAAAACACCATTTTTTTACTATCTCCCCAAGATACACAAATCCCTAACAAAACCACCAGGACGCCCCATCATATCCGGTATAAATTCCATGACCAGCAACCTCTCACGCTTTGTGGACCAACATCTACAATCCCATGTACAATCACTGGACTCCTACCTCAGAGACTCCGCACACTTGATAGAACTACTTAAAGGCATAACCTGGCAAGATAATTTTGTATGGCTCACCTGCGATGTAACTTCTTTGTACACCAACATACCGCATTCCTATGGCATTTCAGCTATTAAACATTTTTTGTCTACTAATCCGGCAATGCCCTATGACCAACAATCTTTCTTAGTGCAATGTACTGAATTTATCTTACAAAACAACGTCTTTTCTTTTACTGATAACATTTACCATCAAACCAATGGTACAGCTATGGGTTCGTCGTTCGCCCCTTCATATGCAAATTTATCCATGGGACTTCTGGAACTACAAAAATTACAAGCAAATAACCCCTTCACTGACAACGTAGTTTTTTATAAACGGTACATAGACGACCTCATCCTGATATGGCAAGGCAATATTGACCTGATCCCCCTCTTCATCAATTATCTCAATTCCAATGCTGCTGGACTACAATTCACTTCACAACACGACCCCATTAATATTGAATACCTGGACCTTACACTGTTCATAGAATCTAACACTATAAAAACCAAAACATACTTCAAACCGGTAGATGCTAATAATTATATACATTTTGAAAGTTTCCACCATCGCCCCTGGACCATTAACACACCATATAGTCAATTCAGAAGGATTCATAGAAATTGTACAGACATCTCAGACTACAACACACAATCAGATTTACTCACTAACAAATTTCTGGCACGAAAATACCCCAAAAAACTTATCAAGGATGCAAAATTCAAAGCTAAAACAACTCCAACGCATAACCCAACTCAGCCCCCCACCAAGCCACCCAGCACAGATTGCCCCCGATTCGTCACACGATACAATGCCCAACACCCACAGATCCGATCAATTCTAACAAATAGGTGGGATATCCTACTACAAGACCCCTATCTGCGACAATCTATTCCACAAAAACCTCAAATCACATTCAGAAGAGCCCCCAATTTGCGCAACCTGCTAGCACCCAGCAAACTTTGCACACAAATATCCAACTCAATTCCAAATGTTGCACACACCCCGGGTTGTTTTCCTTGCAACAATACTAGATGCAAAGCTTGCCCATTCATCAATGTCACCACCTCTTTCTGCTCCAATACCACCAAAACAAACTACCTAATTAAACACCCGATCACTTGTACTACAAGATATATTATATATGTGATCTCCTGCCCTTGCCACCTCCAGTACGTGGGCCGCACGACACAACCGGCACGAAGCCGGATTGGACAACATAAAAGAAATATACTGAAAAACTTTCCCCTTCACAGCGTCTCGAGACACTTTGGCACTCACCACCACAATGACCCCACACTATTCCGTATAACACTCATAGAATCCATTCACCCGCAACAGCACAATGCTTTTGAAATACGGAAAGCGAGAGAAATGTTCTGGATACAAATACTGAGGACTCTCATTCCAGAGGGACTCAACGAACAACTAGAAAAAATACATTGATCATAACATATCAATATTATTTTAACATAGTCGCCTCTTTTATCGGTCTGTGTCATACGTTTGAGTTCTTATTTTCTTATATTCTCATTGTGTGTTTTTTTATATATATATTTTTTTATATATATATTTTTTTTATTTTTATTATATATTATATATTATTATTTCTTTAATATTACTATTTTTAATTACTATTATATTCTTCTTGGGTTTTTAGTTTATTTTTATAATGGTTTTTTATGAACAATATGCGTAATATTAATTAATCCAACATGACCCTGCTAATATAAATACTCTATGTCTTAGTTGGCCAGTCAGAACCTTTTACAGTTTGCTCTGATTTATATTATCACTTTACTCATTCATATATACATGCGTTTACACTAATAGATGACATTGTTGCGTATGACAATAAGTGCACATAATTGTACATCTACAATGGTGCATACAGCCAGATCAAGTAACCTGAAATGTATGAATGTTAACTAGTGGTTCTGTTATTATTAGCAATGGGTCTGCGTCACAACGCGTCCATAGACACGCTATATTCCCATTCCAGGCCACCATACGCATGGCATCAAGCTAAGTACGCATGCGCCCCTTCTCATCACAGGCATTTTGCATTCAAAAAAATATACGCATACGCGCATCAAAAATACGCAATCCCTATACGCCATTACGCATCAAAATACGCATGTATGCATGAATAAATGATCGCCATTACGCGTCAAGATACGCATGTACGCATGCGTAATGACGTAATCGCGCATGGCGGGAAATTAAGCGCCCGCCCCACATTCCAATTAGCTAAGGGGAGTTGTTCACTGCTATATAAACAGCAGTTCAGTATCACTTGGCCACTGAGGCGCCAGGTGCTATCTGGACATACTGCTGGTAAGTGAATCCTTTTTGGTGATTGTTTTATTAAGTGTTTTCTACAAATTGCTCTGTTTGTCTCTCTTAAACACCCAATGTATGATCTCCATCCCTTAACTCCTTTGCAATATCTCATATAGTCTTACCACTCCTAATGCACATATGTATGGGTGCGTGTTTTTATATATGAATTATGATACTGTTTACTGTATGTTAGACAATTATCTCGCCACATGCTTGAGATCAACGTTTTTTTATGTTTATGAATATTAATGTTACAATTTGATATTTATATATATATTTTTTTATATATAATACTTAAAATTACCATCATTTTCCTCCTCCCCTTAAAACAACCCCCCCCCTTCCCCCCCCCCTCCCATTTTCCCATTTCCAATCCTTATTACCACTCTCCTTCCCCCCCCCTTCCCCCCCCCCCCCTGGCATTCCGCCTCCCTCCCCCCCCCTCCTGTTGGGTCCTCCAAACCCCCCCCCCTCCTCCCCCTCCTGTTGTGTCCTTCCACCCCCCACAAAAACATAATAACTAGTCACCTCTTCCTGTTAACTTAAATCACACCAGTGAATTCCCTCACACAAATATTTATGTTTATCTATATGCAGTTTTGTTCAGGTATTGTACAAATGTGTTGCCTCTTACCCCCAGTTGTGTGCTCCTTCCTGTAATTGCCTGATGAAGCGGGTTTGACCTGCGAAACGCGTTGTGATCCTATTTGGAGTATACCAATAAATTTCCCTTTTGTGAATACACAGTTGTTGTGTCTGCTTGTGGGAGGTGAGTTCACCACTGCCTCCTAAGCAATAATTTTAAAACTTTTAAATATTGTTTTTATCCTTTTGGCGCCTCTGTTCTCTATCATAATACTAAGGAGCAAGCGCAGGAGGAGAAGGCCATGCTTTTTGAGACACAACAACCCAGGCCTTGCATGAGGACAAAAAGCGTGCGGATATAGCAGCAATGCTTTTTGCCGCCATGCAGTCATAAATGTAATACAGATGAGAGGTTCAATAAACAGGGACCGGAAACGCTACACCATCCCAGATGTTCATTGGTCATGTTACTTGGTTGGGGTCCTGGAGTGTTGCGTAGTCATTTCCAATCCAGGATTGATTCATTTTAATTTGAGTCAGACGGTCTGCATTTTCTGTGGAGAGGCGGATACGCCGATCTGTGACGATGCCTCCGGCAGCACTGAAACAGCGTTCCGACATAACGCAGGCTGCCGGGCAAGCCAGCACCTCTATTGCGTACATTGCCAGTTCGTGCCAGGTGTCTAGCTTCGATACCCAATAGTTGAAGGGTGCAGATGGATTGTTCGACACAGCTACGTCATCTGACATGTAGTCCTTGACCATCTTCTCCAGGCGATCGGTGTTGGAGGTGGATCTGCACGCTTGCTGTTCAGTGGGCTGCTGCTGCATGGGTGTCAGAAAATTTTCCCACTCCAAGGACACTGCCGATACCATTCCCTTTTGGGCACTAGCTGCGGCTTGCGTTGTTTGCTGCCCTCCTGGTCGTCCTGGGTTTGCGGAAGTCAGTCTGTCGGCGTACAACTGGCTAGAGGAGGGGGAGGATGTCAATCTCCTCTCTAAAGTCTCCACAAGGGCCTGCTGGTATTCTTCCATTTTGACCTGTCTGACTCTTTCTTCAAGCAGTTTTGGAACATTGTGTTTGTACCGTGGATCCAGAAGGGTATAAACCCAGTAATTGGTGTTGTCCAGAATGCGCACAATGCGTGGGTCGCGTTCAATGCAGTCTAGCATGAATTGAGCCATGTGTGCCAGAGTCCTACCAGAATCCTCATCATCCTCTTGTGAGCGTTGTGATAGTTGTTGTGATGCATCATAGTCGTCACCTTCCTCCTGGTCCAACGTGCACCGCTCTGGCCCTCGTCAGTGGTGGCATGAAATTCCTGCTCCAACTCCAGCTGTTCCTCCTCCTCTTCTTCGTCATAGCTGCTGGGGCCAGCGTTCCCTGAGGCGGATGGCCTGATGTTGGTACCATCACGCTGATCGTTTTCTCCTTCAGATTCCCCCAGTTGCATCATGACAGCTGTTTCCTTGATTTTCAACATTGACCTCTTCAGTAAACACAGCAGTGGTATGGTAATGCTGACTGAAGAGTTGTCACTGCTCACAAGCAACGTGGATTGCTCAAAATTTTGGAGGACTTGGCAGAGGTCCAACATGTTGGCCCAATCGGATCCACAGAAGCTTGGCAGCTGTCCGGATGCGCCTCGGTACTGCGCCGTCATGTACTGGACCACTGCACTCTTCTGCTAACAAAAGCGTGCTAGCATGTGCAGCGTAGAATTCCAGCGCGTAGGGACATCACACAGCAAGCGATGGTGGGGGAGATTGAAGTGCTCCTGCATCTTGGCGAGTGCCCCCGAAGCAGTACTGGAATTTCTACAATGTTTGGCCACTCGACGCACCTTCAACAGAAGATCGGCCACGCCTGGGTATGTCCTCAGGAACCGCTGAACTACTAGGTTCATCACGTGCGCCAGGCAAGGGATGTGTGTCAGCTTAGCCAACCTTAAAGCGCGAATGAGATTACTCCCATTATCACACACAACCATGCCCGGTTTCAGGTCCAGCGGTGCCAGCCACAAATCCGTCTGTTCCTTTATTCCCTTCCAAATTTCCTCCCCTGTGTGCTGCTTATCCCCAAGGCAGATCAGCTTCAGCAACGCTTGCTGACGCATGCCAACAGCTGTGCTGCACTGCTTCCACGATCCTACTGCTGCTGGGTTAGCGTTTCCGGATGAGGTACAGCTTTGAGATGCGTTGGAGGAGAAGGAGTCAGAGAGGTAGGTGCTGCTGTTGTTATCCAGTGGGAGGGACGGCGGTGCAGCTGTTTGCGGCGTGGGCAACACCCGCACCGTAGCAGGTGAGGAATCGCTGCCAGGCTCCACAAGGTTCACCCAGTGCGCGGTAAGGGAGATGTATCGACCCTGTCCGAACGCACTCGTCCAAGTGTCAGTGGTGAGGTGAACCTTGCAGGCAACGGCATTCTTCAAGCTTCGGGTTATTTTGCTGACCACGTGCTCATGCAACTCAGGCACTGCAGAGCGCGCAAAGTGGTAGCGGCTGGGAACCACGTAACGTGGGATGGCCACTGACATCATGCCCTTGAAGCTGTTTGTCTCCACCACTCGATATGGCAGCATTTCGCAGGCCAGAAGCTTGGCTATGCTGGCTGTTACTGCTACGGCCCGGGGGTCATTTGCTGGCAATTTCCTCTTGCGCTCAAACATCTCCGACACAGACAACTGAACCGTAGCGCTGCACACGGAAGGGCTGTTGGTTGTTGTGTTTGATGAACACTGGGAGACCTCAAGAGCACTACTCCGGAAAGTGACAGTGTCAGCGTCGTCTGATGTTTGTGAATGTTGTGAACCACGCAATGGCTGGGCTACTGCTGCTGCTGAGGCGGGTCTGGTGGTGAGTCTGGTGAACCCAAGGGAGGCAGTGTTGCTGGTACCCTGTCCTGCCGCGTTTGCCCACAGAGTGGGATGTTTGGATAGCATGTGGCGGCTCATGCAGGTGGTGGAGAGGTTGTTAATACTTTTCCCCCTGCTCAGGCGGGTCTTGCACACCTTGCAAATCGCCATGGTAACATCCTCAGTGCAGTCTTCAAAGAAAGCCCAGACTTCGGAGCACCTGCCTCCTTGCTGGCGATTTCTGTTTGCTCCTCTTTTGCCTCTCACTTGAACTTCCATGCTTGTGGTGCCTGAAATTGCGCGCCGCCTACCTTGTGGCACAAGGCGAACTCGTGCAGCAGTGGGTTCTTCAACAGACTCATCTGTGCTGCTGCTACGACGGCGATGTTCTCGTTCAGAAACAAAATCTGGGTCTATGTCCACATTGTCCATACCCTCCTCTTCCATCTCCTCAAACTCGTCATATGTCATTGTGGGGGGCCGCCGCCGTGGAGTAGAGCTCCCCAGAACAACCTCTGCGCAGCTCACTCCAACGTCGTCTTCCAGATCTTGTCGGCCGACCTCCTGCAATTGCAACCCCTCCTGCCCAACTTGCTCTGGGATTTGGGTTTCCGAGTCCTCCTCGGACTCGCCTTGTATTTCAGTGCGCGGTGCATTTCCCACAGTTAATGGTTGTGAATCCGGGCACAACATTTCTGGCTGTTCCTCCATTGACCTTTGAAAGGTGGAAGTTTGTTGGGCTGGGAATAGCTCCTGCGAATACCCCATTGTGTCCTGAGGTAATTCATCGGACTGGTTATCTGGCAGTTGTGTGCGTGGTGTCGCTGCCGGTTGTGTCAGCTTTGTGCCCACTGGCTCCTTGTAACTGGCTGAGGACTCGGACCTCGTGCGTGATGTGCTGGTGCTGCTTAACCCACTGCTGGACGCTTGAGAGGTCATCCAAGTAATTATCTGGTCCTGTTCTTTTGGATCTGTGAGGGTTGTTGTCCTGGACAACATGGGCGGTATTGAGTGGGTTTTCTTGAGTGCTCCCCTGTGGCCTGTACGTGAACCGTCAGGGGAAACACCTCTTCCCTTGCCCCTTCCTCTTTCACCGGATTTCTTCCTCATTTCACTTATCCTTACAGTACACGCTGACTGGCAGCAGTACAGTGGCAGTACAGAAATGCTATACAGTACCACTATTCCCAGCAGCGACACAGAGCACAATGCTATACAGTGGCGGGTGAGCGGTGTACCACTATTCCCAGCAGCGACACAGAGCACAATGCTATACAGTGGCAGGTGAGCGGTGTACTACTGTTCCCAGGCCCAGCAGACACAGAGTGGAAGTAAACACAATGCTATATAGTCTGGCTGAGCGGTGTACACAGAGTGGCAGTACACACAATGCTATATAGTCTGGCTGAGCGGTGTACACAGAGTGGCTGTACACACAATGCTATATAGTCTGGCTGAGCCGTGTACACAGAGTGTCAGTAAACAATGCTATATATAGCGTGGCTGAGCGAGGTACACAGTGGCAGTACACACAATGCTATATAGTCTGGCTGAGCGGTGTACACACAGTGTCAGTAAACAATGGTATATAGTCTGGCTGAGTGGTGTACACAGAGTGTCAGTAAACAATGGTATATAGTCTGGCTGAGCGGTGTACACAGAGTGGCAGTACACACAATGCTATATAGTCTCGCTGAGCGGTGTACACAGAGTGGCAGTACACACAATGCTATATAGTCTGGCTGAGCGGTGTACACAGAGTGGCAGTACACACAATGCTATATAGTCTGGCTGAGCGGTGTACACAGAGTGGCAGTACACACAATGATATATAGTCTGGCTGAGCCGTGTACACAGAGTGGCAGTACACACAATGCTGTATAGTCTGGCTGACCCGTGTACACAGATTGTCAGTAAACAATGCTATATATAGCGTGGCTGAGCGAGGTACACAGTGGCAGTACACACAATGCTATATAGTCAGGCTGAGCCGTGAACACAGAGTGTCAGTAAACAATGGTATATAGTCTGGCTGAGCGGTGTACACAGAGTGTCAGTAAACAATGGTATATAGTCTGGCTGAGCGGTGTACACAGAGTGGCAGTAAACACAATGCTATATATAGCGTGGCTGAGCGAGGTGCACAGTGGCAGTACACACAATGCTATATAGTCAGGCTAAGCCGTGTACACAGAGTGTCAGAAAACACAATGCTATATATAGCGTGGCTGAGCGAGGTGCACAGTGGCAGTACACACAATGCTATATAGTCAGGCTGAGCCATGTACACAGAGTGTCAGTAAACAATGGTATATAGTCTGGCTGAGCGGTGTACACAGAGTGTCAGTAAACAATGGTATATAGTCTGGCTGAGCGGTGTACACAGAGTGGCAGTAAACACAATGCTATATATAGCGTGGCTGAGGGAGGTGCACAGTGGCAGTACACACAATGCTATATAGTCAGGCTGAGCCGTGTACACAGAGTGTCAGTAAACAATGGTATATAGTCTGGCTGAGCGGTGTACACAGAGTGGCAGTAAACACAATGCTATGTATAGCGTGGCTGAGCGAGGTGCACAGTGGCAGTACACACAATGCTATATAGTCAGGCTAAGCCGTGTACACAGAGTGTCAGAAAACACAACGCTATATATAGCGTGGCTGAGCGAGGTGCACAGTGGCAGTACACACAATGCTATATAGTCAGGCTAAGCCGTGTACACAGAGTGTCAGAAAACACAATGCTATATATAGCGTGGCTGAGCGAGGTGCACAGTGGCAGTACACACAATGCTATATAGCCAGGCTAAGCCGTGTACACAGAGTGTCAGAAAACACAATGCTATATATAGCGTGGCTGAGCGAGGTACACAGTGGCAGTAAACAATGCTATATATATAGTGTGGCTGAGCGAGCGGTGTACTACTGTTCCCAGCAGCGACACACAATGACTGGGGGGGACCCTGGCTAGCGTGGCTGGAGAGCGAACTACCCTGCCTGCCTACCCAAAGCTAAACCCACAGAGAAATGGCGGAGATATGACGTGGTTCGGGTATTTATTTACCCGAACCACGTGACCGTTCGGCCAATCAGAGCGCGTTCGGGCCCGAACCACGTGACCCGTTCGGCCAATCACAGCGCTAGCCGAACGTTCGGGGAACGTTCGGCCATGCGCTCTTAGTTCGGCCATGTGGCCGAACGGTTTGGCCGAGCACCGTCAGGTGTTCGGCCGAACTCGAACATCACCCGAACAGGGTGATGTTCTGCAGAACCCGAACAGTGGCGAACACTGTTCGCCCAACACTAGTCAACATCTGCAAGGAGTTTGTATGTTCTCCCCATGCCTGTGTGGGTTTCCTCCGGGCACTCCGGTTTCCTCACACATCCCAAAAACATACAGATAAGTTAATTGGCATCCCCCTAAAATTGGCCCTAGACTACAATACATACACTACACGATACATACATAGACATAGGACTCTGGTAGGGATTAGAATGTGAGCTCCTCTGAGGGATAGTTAGTGACAAGAGTATATACTCTGTACAGCGCTGCAGAAGATGTTGGTGCTATATAAATACTAAATAATAATAATACTGTAGGACACTATACTATGACAATGACAGGATTAGATTGTGAGCTCCTCTGAGGACAGTGAGTGACAGGACTATGTACTCTGTAAAGTGCTGCAGAAGATGCCAGTGCTATATAAATACATAATAATAATATGGTGGACATTAGACTATGACTATGATAAGGATTAGATTGTGAGCTCCTCTGAGGATAGTCAGTGACAGGACTATGTACTCTGTAAAGTGCTGCAGAAGATGCCAGTGCTATATAAATACATAATAGTAACACTGTAGGACATTAGACTTGACTATGGTAGGATTAGATTGTGAGCTCCTCTGAGGACAGTCAGTGACATGACTATGTACTCTGTAAAGTGCTGCATTAGTGTTATATAAAGACATAAAAATAAAATGATGGGATATTACACTATAACTATGGTAGGGATTAGATTGTGAGCTCCTCTGAGGACAGTCAGTGACATGACTACGTACTCAGTAATGTGCTGCAAAAGATGTCAGTGCTATATACTGTGAATACATAATAATCTGGTAGGACATTACACTGTGACTATGGTAAGATTAGAGTGTGAGCATCTCTGTGGACAGTCAGTGATGTGACTATGTATTCTATAAAGTGCTGCAGAAAATGTAAGCATTACATAAACAATACACAATCTATAATAAAACCCCTGTGTCCCTTCGTCACGCTGTCCCTGTGTAGCTGGGTCCGTGCTTTTTGCTACTGCGCATGTGCACAGCACGGACCCAGCTACACAGAGACAGGAGGACGGGGCCAGGGAGCCGAGCGCACGTGGCAAAAAACAGACCTAGAGCCCGTTTTTTAAACGGGCTTAGGTCTGCTAATGATGATAATAATAATATAAAGGTGTCCATACATAAGGTGACTTGGTGGCTCCACCATCCGATTTGATTATTATAATTGGATCCCATGAACATGCTCGATCGACGATGCAACCAATTTTAAATTGGTTGCATGTATTGAGCGGACATGTTGCAAGATGTATGGCTGACTTTCTCGAACGTGTGTGCCGTGGTAACGGCATGCAATATTGGGCTGAGCGAAAAGTGTGACAGAACCCCCATGCGCTGTTACCACTAATGGAAAATGCTCACCCCCAGCGCAGTATACTTTACCTGTCCATCACTGGCTCCGTCAGCACACACGCGCCCCATGTGGTTGCCAGCATAACGTGGGCGCGTGTGTGACGTCACGCATGCTACCACGTATAAACGAGGGACGTGTGTATGTGGATGGAGCCCAGAGCTAGCAGGTAAAGTATACTGCACTGCAGGGGAACATTTTACATTGGGGAACCGCACCAGGGGCGGCGACTGCAGCGTCACAGTACCGATTTCATGCTGAAATCGATCGAGAATCAGCCTGTGGTGTATGGGCAGGCAACAGATCTCTCTCCGATCAGAGAGAGATCTGTCTCTTGGTCGATCTGCCTATACATAGTCTGACATATGGACACCTTAAATGGTTAACATGTTGGCACTATGCATTAGTACACATGCATTACATGACTGTATATGCCAATAAAAGAGTTGCTTAGAACAATGATTACCTGTCTATACTTACTCTAGTGTTTAGTGACCCTAGATCTGGTCACTGAGGCTGCAGAAGAAGGGGGAGGGCTGTGCAGGAGGGGGAGACTGTCAGGGAAAGTGGATATTTACTGCTGCTAGGCAAGGGGCGCTGCCTAGGGGGACAGTATGCGGTTTGTCAGGAATGCTGTTTGGAGCTCAGCTAGAGCCGAGGGACTGACCCAGGACAAGAGACAGGACTAGGGGGAGAGCATAACAGCAACATGTTAGTGTAGAGAGCTGGCCTGGCAGCTGAGGGAGAGAGAGATGCACACTGACAGGACAGAGCAGAACCCCTATACATGCTGCGTGCAGCTATGTACATAGATACATCCCACCCCACAGTCCCCCCTCCCGCATATCTACCTGTCCATCCACAAAGCTCACTCCTTTGAATTACCCGGTCTCCTCTGCTCAGCCAGCCCCGCCCCTGGAGAGGGGAGGGGGCGCTCAGCCGCTCACGAGGAGAGAGTAAGTGCAGAGTCTGGAGGAGAATGACTGTGCGAGTGTGCGGAGACTTGTTATTACAGTCACTCTGCTCAGACTGTTGCCAGCTCTGCACTTAGGATTCTGCGCCCTTGCTCTCCTCCCGCCCGGGGGCAAATGTACCCCTCTGACCCCCCCTAGCTACGCGTCTGTAAGGGAGGAGGTATTCTCATACGTGATGAAGTCATACCACAGTGAGATACCTTTTTTAAGAGGAAGAGTGGAATTGATTAAGGCATATAAAGTTCTAGGTAATGAGGGTATAGTTATTAGCTTCTTAGGGAAGAGGTGACAGATTTGTGCATATTTAAAGAAGTCAGAGTTAGAAAGGTTATATTGTGCTTGTAAGCTCTGAAAGCATTTTAATGATCCATTGTGGACAAAGTCATTGATCAATGTGATGCCTTTATCTTTCCATGTGTCCATAGGGAGATTAGGAATCACTGATTGTAGGGTTTGTATAGGGATTTTAAGCTGTATTGAATCGCTATTATCAGATGTTTTCTTAGGGAGATTCTTCCATACTTTGAGGGTGATTAGGGAAGGGGGAAGGTAGAGTTTTTTAGTGGGGAGATTGAGAAGAGCTGGGGAGAGGAGTAGTTTAGGGTTTGTTTCGAAGTGATAGGATTCAATGTTTGCCCATAGGTTGCTGAGGGATGAGGACCACCATTGCTTAGATAGATCAAGGATTGCGGCCTGGAAATAAGAGAGTGTGCAAGGCATATTTCTTAGGAATGTTGAGGGAATTTAGGGCAACTGTGTTTTTTTTTCCTTTCCAGAAGAAGGTGGAGCTAATAGACTGAAGTTAAGTAAAACATTTGTGGGGAACTGGAATCTGGACAGTTCTAAAGATATAGAGGAGTTTAGGTAGTATTGACATATTGACATTTTAAAGGCTGATGCTCTACCTGAATGGTAAATTTAAAATTTAGAGGTTGTGGCAATCTGTGAAGTGACAGTGTTGAGAAGGGGAAGATAGTTGACGTTATACAGGTCTTTTGATGATTTAGGGAGGAGAATGCCTAGATAAGAGATGGAGTTATGTGACCATGGGAAGGGAAATTGTTCTGATATTGTTTTTACTCTGATTGGGTCAATACGTTTGCTTAAGAGGAGATATTTGCTTTCATTTATAATATGATGGTTTACCAAAATTGGATAAAGCAACTAAGATACCCTCCAAGGAGCGTAAGGGGTTTGTTAAAGATAAAATGACATCATCGGCAAAGAGCCCAATTTTGTGGTGATAATCATTCATGGAAATTCCAGAAATTTCAGGGTTAGTACGTATGGTTTCTGCTAGGGTCTCCATGACAAGTACAAAGATGAGTGGAGATAAGGAGTGGTTACTACTCCATTGGTTATTCAAAAGGGTTTGGAGTAGTAACCATTTGGTTAAAAGAAAATTGTAGGGACTACAATTTGAAAAAAAAAAGGGGGTGAATGTAACCCTGTGTGTGTGTCATTGCAACAGATACACACACCAAGGGTTAAATATGTATTTACTTTTTGTGGACAGTGCTGCTGTAAAGGGAGCATGCAGGTGCTGCCAGGGGGAGCCCATGAGCAGGAAAAAGGAGTGAGAAGCTGGGCATGTGCAGGGGGGAAGTAACAGTTGGGTTTTGGCAGTTGAAGGCTGGTGAGGGGGAGGAGCATTGGAAGCTGTTGAGACTTGAGTTGATGATGCAGCAAGAAATCATTGTGATGTGGAGGATATACAGTATGTTTTGTCTCTGTGTGGTGTGCTGTTACGCCCTCTTGGTATTCTATACTTCTCACAAATCTTAACATGCCCAGTGTGAGTATCGGACATGAAATTTGCAATATTGGCTATTACATCCATCCACCTCATTTCTCAGATCTATTCCTTCTCACACAGATTTGTTTGATTATGCATGCGCACACATATATAGATCTTTTTATGGCGTCATGTGTTCGAGTTAAGTATCGGACACAGACCCCATTAGTGCCCGCTTCCTTGTCTTTGGGAATTATGGAGTGCTCACACTTACACCCCATGTACATACCAATCTAGCACATAAGCCTTGATTTCATGAGAATGTTCATAAGCGTACAATTTTTAGTGTCTTACGGTCTCTTTTTTTCTTGTTTCCTCCTTCGTATTCATTGCAGTCTACATGCTATTCCTTATAAACCTGATCTGAATGATCTGTGGCATCAGTGGATCAGTCCTCCAGTGGTTCAGATCATTCCTGACTGACAGAACACAGAGAGTATCCCTAGGTCCTATACTGTCCAAACCTGCACCTCTACAATTCGGAGTGCCACAAGGATCAATCCTATCTCATCTGCTGTTTGCAATCTACATGTTGCCACTCGGTACACTTATCCAACGACATGGCCTGATGTACCACTGCTACGTCGATGACACACAGCTATACCTGTCCTTCAAACCTGGTGGAACAGACCCTACTCCAAAAATAAACTCTTGCTTAGCTGAGCTACAGGCATGGATGAATGATAACTGGTTGAAACTGAATGCTGACAAAACTGAGGTCCTCTTTGTCCAAAGCCAGTGCTCGCCATCAAAACAGCTCTATCCTAAAGCAACACCAATCAGGATTGGGAATTCAGACATAAACAGCTCGAACCTTGTGCGCAGCCTTGGCGTACTAATCGATGGGGATTTAAGTTTCAGAAACCAAATTTCATCTGTAGTTAAATCTTCCTACTTTCATCTGAAGAACATTGCAAAGATTAAACATCTGATTCCCTAGAGGATCTTCCAACCCTAGTCCACGCCTTCATCACATCACGGCTGGACTACTGCAATGCCCTTTATGTTGGCCTCCCCAAAAAGGACCTGCGTCGCCTGCAATTAGTGCAGAATGCTGCTGCCAGATTGCTAATAAACCAGCCTCGCCACTGTCACATTACACTGATCCTTCGCTCACTGCACTGGCTACCAGTAGAATGGAGAATACTCTTCAAGATTGGACTGCTGACATTCAAATCCCTGCACAATCTGGGCCCTGGATACATGAAGGAATTACTGAAGCTGCACCACACCTCTCACAACCTCATATCAGCAAGTTCTATAAACTTGGTCACTCCCAGAGTACACATCAAAAAATCTGGAGATATAGCCTTCTGTCATGCTGCCCCTACTCTTTGGAACTCCCTGCCACACCAAGTAAATACAGCACCATCCCTGGAGCTATTCAAATCCAGACTGAAAAGCCACCTGTTTAGCCTGGCATTTCCGGACTTATAAAATTCTTCTGTACCACGATGGTCTGAGCCATGCTTATGCGCTTTGAGTCCTATGGGAGAAAAGCGCTCTACAAATGTTATTTGTTGTTGTTGTTGTTGTTTTGTTGAATGTCCAGACAGCCAGCGATATGGATGTTTCCAGCTTTACACCTACCTTATTGTGTGCTATGGCTCTATTTTTGTCTTTGGGCTGTGGTCCCCGTGTTTGGCCACTAGATGGCTCTTGAGAACAATTTGACCTTATAAACATTGTATTTTAATGATTTTATGTCTAATGTGTAAATATTGTATATTATTGTTTGTTGCTGATTATCATTGTAAACATTTTTGTGCATTACGTTGTATACAATTATATGTATTAATATTTCTTTGTGCTTGTGAATGTACCTAGTTTAGTTGTGGCTTACCAAAATGCAACTTTTTTATGCGCATTTGAACTGTTTTGGCCCCCATGGTGCGACGTTTGTGCGACGTTTACGTCGCACAGAACAATTTCCCACTGGGCATGCGCAATGACTTTTGCACTCCAGTAACTACAGGAGTTTTGCACTCCAGCAAGTTGCAACTCCATATGCATGGCCATGCATACCAAATTCGTTTGGTACCACACCCTTCCCCTAGCATATAAGGACACACTTTGGCATCCTATTCACAGCCTCCACTGAAGCAACGGTTGTTGCGAGCGCGTAAGGCACTTCCCTGTCCCCCTGCTTGCTAACATTTTAAGGTAAGCCTCAGAACAGACTGCACTTTATCATATCTTTGTATTTGCATTTATTGTATTTAAATGTATTATATTTGTATATTTTCTGATCATTTGGTACTATATTCACATGGTTGCACTCAGTCACTTTATATACTGCCATGCCTCATAGGTGTGGATGATACATCTCACCTCTCATTTCCCATGCATTAGAATACATTTTCATGCATGGGCTTGTGCACAGGTCACTTTGAATGTCCAGCTATTTTTCATTTCCAAACTTTCTTTTAACCATATACATATATTTTTTTTATATCACTTCTCATTACCCATGCATTAGAGTACATTTTCATGCATGGGTGTGTGCCCAGGTCACTTTGAATACCCAGCTTTTTTTCATTTCCAAACTTTTACTCACAATATATACATTTCATGCATGGGCCTGTGCACAGGTCACTTTGAAAGCCCAGCTATATTTTATTTTCTAACTTTTTTTCACCATATATCTATATTTTTAATGTGTATATATATATCTATATATCTATATATCTATATATATATATATATATATATATATCTATATCTATATATATATATCTATATATACATATATATATATATATACATATATATATATATATATATATATATATATATATATATATATATATATATATATATGTATATATATATATATATATATATATATATATATGTATATATATATATATATATATATATATATATATATATATATATATATATATATATATATATATATATATATATATATATATATATATATATATATATATATATATTGGCTTGCAAAAGTATTCGGCCCCCTTGACGTTTTCCACATTTTGTCAAATTACTGCCACGGACATGAATCAAATTTATTGGAATTCCACATGAAAGACCAAAACAAAGTGGTGTACAGGTGAAAAGTGGAATGAAAATCATACATGACTCCAAACATTTTTTACAAATAAATAACTGCATAGTGGGGTGTGCATAATTATTCAGCCCCCTGAGTCAATACTTTTAAGAACCACCTTTTGCTGCAATTACAGCTGCCAGTCTTTTAGGGTATGTCTCTACCAGCTTTGCACATCTAGAGACTGAAATCCTTCCCCGTTCTTCTTTGCAGTCAGATTAGATGGACAGCGTTTGTGAATAGCAGTCTTCAGATCTTGCCACAGATTATCAATTGGATTTAGATCTGGACTTTGGCTGGGCCATTCTAACACATGGATATGTTTTGTTTTAAACCATTCCATTGTTGCCCTGGCTTTATGTTTAGGGTCGTTGTCCTGCTGGAAGGTGAACCTCAGCCCCAGTCTCAAGTCTTTTGCAGACTTCCAGAGGTTTTCTTCCAAGATTGCCCTGTATTTGGCTCTATCCATCTTCCCATCAATTTTGACCAGCTTCCCTGTCCCTGCTGAAGAGAAGCACCCCCAGAGCATGATGCTGCCACCACCATATTTGACAGTGGGGATGGTGTGTTCAGAGTGATGTGCAGTGTTAGTTTTCCGCAACACATAGCGTTTTGAATTTTGGCCAAAAAGTTCCATTTTGGTCTCATCTGACCAGAGAGTCTTCTTCCACATGTTTGCTGTGTCCCCTACATGGCTTGTGGCAAACTGCAAACGGGACTTCTTATGCTTTTCTGTTAACAGAGGCATTCTTCTTGCCACTCTTCCATAAAGGCCAACTTTGTGCAGTGCATGACTAATAGTTGTCCTATGGACAGATTTCCCTCACCTGAGCTGTAGATCTCTGAAGCTCATCCAGAGTCACCATGGGCCTCTTGATTGCATTTCTGATCAGTGCTCTCCTTGTTTGGCCTGTGAGTTTAGGTGGACGGCCTTGTCTTGGTAGGTTTACAGTTGTGCCATACTCCTTCCATTTCTTAATGATCGATTGAACAGGGCTCCGTGGGATGTTCAAGGCTTTGAAAATCTTTTTGTAGCCTAATCCAGCTTTAAATTTCTCAATAACCTTATCCCTGACCTGTCTAGTGCGTTCTTTGGACTTCATGGTCTTGTTGCTCCCAATATTCTCTTATACAACCTCTGAGGCCGTCACAGAGCAGCTGTATTTGTTATGACATTAGATTACACACAGGTGCACTCTATTTAGTCATTAGCACTCATCAGGCAATGTCTATGGGCAACTGACTGCACTCAGACCAAAAGGGGCTGAATAATTATGCACACCCCACTTTGCAGTTATTTATTTGTAAAAAATGTTTGGAATCATATATGATTGTCATTCCACTTCTCACGTGTACACCACTTTGTATTGGTCTTTCATGTGAAATTCCAATAAAATTGATTCATGTTTGGGGCAGTAATGTGACAAAATGTGGAAAACTTCAAGGGGGCCAAATACTTTTGCAAGCCACTATATATATATCTCAATTCTCATTACCCATGCATTAGAAATACATTTTTTATCCATGGGTTTGTGAACAGGTCACTTTGACTAGCTACTTATTTTTCATTTTTAAACTATATATTTTCATACACACATTTGTTTTTGATGTGTTTTGTTTGTTACAAATCTTTTAAAAATTTTAATTTTTTATGCACTGGCACATTTTGCACATAAGAATCTTTGCTTCTCGGGAACCCCCCCCCCCCTCCCTTTTTTTCCTTCTGGGGTTATACCCACAACTTGGAAGTACATATCAATATTTTTATAGCAGGGGTACTGATTACAATGATGGTCAGGAAATGTTATGTTTTTAAGCGCCTGTTTCCACTACACGCAGATTGGATGCAGAAAAACTGACTCCAATGAATGCCTATGAGAGAATCTGCATCAGAAAAATTGCGTTTAGTGGAAACAAGCCCATAGGCTTTCATTGGAGTCAGTTTTTCTGCATCCATTCTGCATCCAATCTGCGTGTAGTGGAAACAGGCCCTAACTGTTTTTAATGTCAGAGTGTTTACTTCAATAAAGGTTTTTTTCATGTTGCAATCAGTATTGTTCAGCCTATCATTTAATACACAGATGGGACCTTTTCTTTTTTTTGTATTGAATGATGTATTCTATTACATCTTACCTTGGACACATCCCTTGGCCACTTCCCACATCGGCCGGCATATATATACAGTATGTGGCATATATATACAGTATATATATATATATATATATATATATATATATATATATATATATATATATATATATATCACAAGCATTGGACAAAATAATGGAAACGCCTAACATTTTGGCATCATAATCTTTGAACATGTTTTAAGCAATCAAAACTTGACATATGTTAAATTGTTTTTGCTTATTATTTTTGTTATTTGATATGTTTATTTAGTATATATTCTGTATATGCATGTATATCAGTGCGTGTCAAAACTGTCACTGCTTATATTACCATCTTACCCACCTTATCCCCTAGTTAAAAGTTTAGGCAGTAAACCATCACAAATAGTGAATCACCCTTCCTCAATGTGCTGGTTCAATGAAAACTAGTAGAGTACTGATCACAGTACAGTTACACTGGTGGTTATAAAACTCTTCAAGGTGTGATGTCAGTAGACTCCCAGGTATAGGTTCATATTAAGATTGTTAACATTGGTAACTTTAACCACTTAACGACCGCCCCCAGCCGATGGGCGGCGGCAAAGTCCGGGCCCAAACGACCGCAATACGCCCATCGGCGGGGGCGGCTGCGGGAGTGGCTATGCGGCGATCGCGTCATTTGTGACGCGATCAGCCGCCGGGGACTGTCTCCGCCCACCGCTCGCTGTAACCCGCTGGCCGTTCGGAAGCGCCGGCGGGTTACTAGCTGCCCGATCGCCGCACGGAAAGTATATAATAGGCTTTGTAATGTATACAAAGCCTATTATACTGGCTGCCTCCTGCCCTGGTGGTCCCAGTGTCCGAGGGACCACCAGGGCAGGCTGCAGCCACCCTAGTCTGCACCCAAGCACACTGATTCCCCCCCCCCCTGCCCCCTGATCGCCCACAGCACCCCTCAGACCCCCCCCTGCCCACCCCCAGACCACTGTTTGCACCCAATCACCCCCCTAATCACCCATCAATCACTCCCTGTCACTATCTGTCAACGCTATATTTTTTTTTAGTCCCTAATCTGCCCCCTACTCCCTCCTGATCACCCCCCCACCCCTCAGATTCTCCCCAGACCCCCCCCCCAGACCCCCCCCCCGTGTACTGTATGCATCTATCCCCCCTGATCACCTGTCAATCACCTGTCAATCACCTGTCAATCACCCGTCAATCACCCGTCAATCACCCCCTGTCACTGCCACCCATCAATCAGCCCCTAACCTGCCCCTTGCGGGCAATCTGATCACCCACCCACACCAATAGATCGCCCGCAGATCCGACATCAGATCACCTCCCAAATGCAGTGTTTACATCTCTTCTCTCCTCTAAACACCCACTAATTACCCATCAATCACCCATCAATCACCCCCTATCACCACCTGTCACTGTTACCCATCAGATTAGACCCTAATCTGCCCCTTGCCGGCACCCAATCACCCGCCCACACGCTCTGATTGCCCTCAGACCCCCCCCCCTTATCAATTCGCCAGTGCAATATTTACATCTGTTATTCCCTGTAATAACCCACTGATCACCTGTCAATCACCCATCAACCACCCCCTGTCACTGCCACCCATCAATCACCCCCTGTCACTGCCGCCCATCAATCAGCCTCTAACCTGCCCCTTGCGGGCAATCTGATCACCCACCCACACCAATAGATCGCCCGCAGATCCGACATCAGATCACCTCCCAAATGCAGTGTTTACATCTCTTCTCTCCTCTAAACACCCACTAATTACCCATCAATCACCCATCAATCACCCCCTATCACCACCTGTCACTGTTACCCATCAGATTAGATCCTAATCTGCCCCTTGCGGGCACCCAATCACCCGCCCACACGCTCAGATTGCCCTCAGACCCCCCCTTATCAATTCGCCAGTGCAATATTTACATCTGTTATTCCCTGTAATAACCCACTGATCACCTGTCAATCACCCATCAATCACCCCCTGTCACTGCCACCCATCAATCAGCCCCTAACCTGCCCCTTGCAGGCAATCTGATCACTCACGCACACCAATAGATCGCCCGCAGATCCGACATCAGATCACCTCCCAAATGCAGTGTTTACATCTCTTCTCTCCTCTAAACACCCACTAATTACCCATCAATCACCCATCAATCACCCCCTATCACCACCTGTCACTGTTACCCATCAGATTAGACCCTAATCTGCCCCTTGCGGGCACCCAATCACCCGCCCACACGCTCAGATTGCCGTCAGACCCCCCCTTATCAATTTGCCAGTGCAATATTTACATCTGTTATTCCCTGTAATAACCCACTGATCACCTTTCAATCACCCATCAATCACCCCCTGTCACTGCCACCCATCAATCACCCCCTGGCACTGCCACCCATCAATCAGCCCCTAACCTGCCCCTTGCGGGCAATCTGATCACCCACCCACACCAATAGATCGCCCGCAGGTCCGACATCAGATCACCTCCCAAGTGCAGTGTTTACATCTCTTCTCTCCTCTAAACACCCACTAATCACCCATCAATCACCCCCTATCACCACCTGTCACTGTTACCCATCAGATTAGACCCTAATCTGCCCCTAGGGCACCCAATCACCCGCCCACACCTCAGAACGCCCTCAGACCCCAGCCCTGATCACCTCGCCAGTGCATTGCTTGCATCTATTTCCCCCCTCTAATCACACCTTGAGACACCCATCAATCACCTCCTGTCACCCCCTAGCACACCTACCCATCAGATCAGGCCCTAATTTGCCCCGTGTGGGCTCCTGATCACTCGGCCAAACCCTCAGATCCCCCTCAGACCCCCTTCCGATCACCTCCCCAGTGCATTGATTGCATCTATTTTCCCCTCTAACCGCCCCCTGAGACACCCATCAATCACCTCCTGTCACCCCCCTAGCACTCCTATCCATCAGAACAGGCCCAATACATCCTGTCATCTAAGAGGCCACCCTGCTTATGACCGGTTCCACAAAATTTGCCCCCTCATAGACCACCTGTCATCAAAATTTGCAGATGCTTATACCCCTGAACAGTCATTTTGAGGCATTTGTTTTCTAGACTACTCCTCGCGGTTTAGGGCCCCTAAAATGCCAGGGCAGTGTAGGAACCCCACAAGTGACCCCATTTTAGAAAGAAGACACCCCAAGGTATTCTGTTAGGTGTATGATGAGTTCATAGAAGATTTTATTTTTTGTCAAAAGTTAGCGGAAATTGGATTTTTATTGTTTTTTTCACAAAGTGTCATTTTTCACTAACTTGTGACAAAAAATAAAATCTTCTATGAACTCACCATACCCCTAACGGAATACCTTGGGGTGTCTTCTTTCTAAAATGGGGTCACTTGTGGGGTTCCTATACTGCCCTGGCATTTTAGGGGCCCTAAACCGTGAGAAGTAGTCTAGAAAACAAATGCCTCAAAATGACCTGTGAATAGGACGTTGGGCTCCTTAGCGCACCTAGGCTGCAAAAAAGTGTCACACGTGGTATCGCCGTACTCAGAAGAAGTAGTATAATGTGTTTTGGGGTGTATTTTTATACATACCCATGCTGGGTGGGAGAAATCTCTCTGTAAATGGACAATTGTGTGTAAAAAAAATCAAATAATTGTCATTTACAGAGATATTTCTCCCACCCAGCATGGGTATGTGTAAAAATACACCCCAAAACACATTATAATACTTCTCCCGAGTACGGCGATACCACATGTGTGGCACTTTTTTGCACCCTAACTGCGCTAAGGGGCCCAAAGTCCAATGAGTACCTTTAGGATTTCACAGGTCATTTTGCGACATTTGGTTTCAAGACTACTCCTCACGGTTTAGGGCCCCTAAAATGCCAGGGCAGTATAGGAATCCCACAAATGACCCCATTTTAGAAAGAAGACACCCCAAGGTATTCCGTTAGGAGTACGGTGAGTTAATAGAAGATTTTATTTTTTGTCACAAGTTAGCGGAAAATGACACTTTGTGAAAAAAAAATTAAAATCAATTTCTGTTAACTTGTGACAAAAAAAAAAAATCTTCTATGAACTCACCATACTCCTAACGGAATACCTTGGGGTGTCTTCTTTCTAAAATGGGGTAATTTGTGGGGTTCCTATACTGTCCTGGCATTTTAGGGGCCCTAAACCGTGAGGAGTAGTCTTGAAACCAAATTTCTCAAAATGACCTGTGAAATCCTAAAGGTACTCATTGGACTTTGGGCCCCTTAGCGCAGTTAGGGTGCAAAAAAGTGCCACACATGTGGTATCGCCGTACTCAGGTGAAGTAGTATAATGTGTTTTGGGGTGTATTTTTCCACATACCCATGCTGAGTGGGAGAAATATCTCTATAAATAGACAATTGTGTGTAAAAAAAATAAAAAATTGTCATTTATGGATATATTTCTCCCACCCAGCATGGGTATGTGTAAAAATACACCCCAAAACACATTATACTACTTCTCCTGAGTACGGCAATACCACATGTGTGGCACTTTTTTGAAGCCTAACTGCGCTAAGGGGCCCAAAGTCCAATGAGCATCTTTAGGCTTTACAGGGGTGCTTACAATTAGGCACCCCCCAAAATGCCAGGACAGTGAACACACCCCACAAATGACCCCATTTTGGAAAGTAAACACTTCAAGGTATTCAGAGAGGAGCATAGTGAGTCCGTGGCAGATTTCATTTTTTTTTGTCGCAAGTTAGAAGAAATGGAAACTTTTTTTTTTTTCTTTTTTGTCAGAAAGTGTCATTTTCCGCTAACTTGTGACAAAAAATAAAATCTTCTATGAACGCACCATGCCTCTCACTGAATACTTTGGGATGTCTTCTTTCCAAAATGGGGTCATTTGTACTTTGGGGGTATTTGTACTTTCCTGGAATTTTAGCCCCTCATGAAACCTGACAGGTGCGCGGAAAAGTCAGAGATGCTTGAAAATGGGAAAATTCACTTTTGGCACCATAGTTTGTAAACGCTATAACTTTTACCCAATCCAATAAATATACACTGAATGGTTTTTTTTTTATCAAAGACATGTAGCAGAATAACTTTCGCGCTCAAATGTATAGGAAATTGTACTTTATTTGAAAAATGTCAGCACAGAAAGTTAAAAAAAATCATTTTTTTGCCAAAATTCATGTCTTTTTTGCTGAATATAATAAAAAGTAAAAACCGCAGGAGCAATCAAATAGCACCAAAAGAAAGCTGTATTAGTGACAAGAAAAGGAGGTAAAATTCATTTAGGTGGTAGGTTGTATGAGCGAGCAATAAACCGTGAAAGCTGCAGTGGTCTGAATGGAGAAAAAGGCTCTGGTCCTTAAGGGGCGAAAAGACTGTGGTCCTGAAGTGGTTAAGTTCTTAATATTTTAATCCATGTTTGTATTATAAGTGTGTCTTTGTAAATAAGGTTCTGGCTCTTCTTAGCTACAATTCAATTAACTGTGAATTGTTTATTTCTGTCAGTGTAATGAGAATATTGTTGTACTATTTTATTTTGGTTAATTTTGCATTTTTTTAAATGTTATTCTTTAACTGGGCCATATTCTGCTTATGGTACTATTTATAGTATCGGTAGTTGTATGTTGCTTTTTGAATTTTCAATAAAAAAAATACAATGGGAAAAAAAGAGTTTAAAAATGTTTAACATTGAAAAACAACTGAAGAAGCTATAGGTGGTCCTTTCTATGTATTCATTTATTTTACTTTCTGTACTGTACTGTTAATGTAGTGTGTCAACCATTATTTTGTTTTTTTTGTGAACTTGTTTGTGTTTCAAAACATCTCTTTATTTCATAAATTGCAAGTGAAATGTTAAACCCAGGAGACTCGTTTAACATCCATACTGTTAGAAAACATTTTGTTCCCTAGCTTTGCCAACTCCCTGGGCTGTACTAGGAATTGTCTCCAAATAATAATAATATTTTATTCCCTAATGATCTAATATGTTTGTTGCTTTAATGATCAACTCCAAAATATGTAAAACAATTAGATTTTTCCAAAAGATAATTATTTCATTTTTCTTAATTTATGTTCTATGTTTATCTTCACATTTATTACATCAATATATTTAGCTTTAAGAATCTGTTTGCTTAAAATATTTTAAAATATAAACAATTTTGAGATGTGTCTTCAGTAATATTAGAGACTTTAAAAAAAATGAGTCAATATCAATATTCATTTACATTTTTTTTCTATATTTGAATTGTTATAAACATAATAAATAAATCATATACATATATTTAAAAGCATTATACAATGACTTTACTGATTTAGCAATATTGCCTGCTAATGGTTAAATCAACAACAAGCAGGGTTTACCAACAGTACTTACAATGAATTACATAAAAGTAAAACTATAAACATATTACATAGAAGTATACAAAGTATACATAACAACAAAGCAAATAAAGAACTTAAAGGGAAACTTAAGTGAAAATAACCTGACAAGATAAAAAAATGTTATCTATCGTTTAACTCCTAACAATGACAATGCAAGAGTACACCCCATTCCCCAGTAACATGTATGTTGAGATAATTTGACTAGAAATTCCATTAAAAAAGGTTAAAATCCCCTCAGTGTTATTTTTTTTCCCTTCTCAACAGTATTGTTTTCAAACTATACATCAATTGTATGCATTTGTACTTGTATCACTAGTTGTCTGGACTGTATAGTATGTTGTAAGTGCATGTATGCTCCCCAAAATTGTATGCCATTTGAACAATGTAAAGTGCTACGGAAGATGTTGGCACTAAATAAATAAATAAATTAATAATAATAATAACATCTTTGTAAGTTAGGGCTAGGAGTTTGAACTGCACCCTCTTCCTAACTGGCAGCCTGTGAAATAATTAAAATGAAGAACAGGATCAAAAAGAAGGGAAGAAAAGTTGACGGGAATGGATGAATTTGGCATAGATCAAAAGGTTCCAGTCTGTACAGTCAAAATATTTAAAAAAAAAATCATTACACATTCCCTCCAAGTGCTGAATAACTGTCTGGCCCCAATAATTTGTGTTGCTCTGGCCAAATACACACAGTACACAACTGATCACACACAGAAAACCTCATGTCACATGTCACATAGTTGCATGATAATGCAGTTAAGCGTACTGAGTTTGTTGGTAATCTGCATTGATGTACAAAGATACAGTATGTACTATTTAACCCAAGCTAGGTGTTTTAGTACCTAATGCTGGCTACACATGGTGCATTCCCACACTCGATGCGCCGCTCAATTCACGTCGATTCGTTTATTTCCGACATGTCTGGTTCGTGTTACGATGGATCGTTAGGTCGATTTGCCTTACTTTACACGGCAATCGACGTAAAAATCATCGAAATGCGCTCGGAAATGCTCGGAAATAATCGAATCGTCGGGAATCGAGTAGCGCATTCGATGCGGGAACGCACCGTGTGTAGCCAGCATAAGACCCAATTTATATTGAATCGGAATCCAAATAGATTTTATTTTACAAGTACAGATGATAGTACAAGGAATTATTTTTGGCATACACAGCTCAGCAGACATACATGTGCAGAAAAACACATACATGGTACACAAAACTCAGTGGTGGGTAAATGGAATATGTACATATTACAATTTACATATCAAAAAAATTGCACAAGCATCTCAGGGCAACAGTGGTGGCAGCTTGTTTAGCTGATTCCAAATGTTTTTCTTGTACCAAGCATAAACAAGCATTTGGCAACCTTCCGTGATGGTTTACAGGATTTTGTCATCATGTTTTGACACCCGCATAGCCAATCCTTAACGTTGTGATGAGACAATGGGATCTATCTCACCATTTACACGAATGATGGGAAATGCCAGTACCATTGATTAAACAATTGTTTCCACTCATATGAATGGAAGCAGCCATTGATTCCTTTTAGGCCTGGAACCCACTACAAAACACTATTGCTAATCGCAATCGCTAGTGTTTTGTAGGCGCGGTTTGCAAGCGATTTCATGAGCTTTTTCAGGAGCGATTTTAAAAAGTGTATTCAATTTGCCAGCGGTTGTGTAGCAATTAGCGTTTTAATCCTGATTGGTCCTTTCATTAATTTTAATTTTGTTACAGTGTGCAGTAACTTCAAAATGCTAGCAAAATCGCTCTGTGCAGGCTTTGATGAGCGATTACGCCAGCGTTTATAAACTTTATATTGCAGAAACACTAACACTAATCGCTAACACTAAACGCCAAAAATGCTGCATGTCCTGCGTTTTGCGATTTTGTAATCGCAATCGCTCCAGTGGAATTTGGCCCATCCATTAACATTAGCTGAGCCTTTAGGGAAATTGCTAGCGGTTTGAATCGCTCCCTAACCGCTCATAAAATCGCTCTAGTGGGTTCCAGCCCTTAAAGGGAACCAGAGACGAAGCACCTTTATGTATTTTACCATATATATATATCAATGGGAACATGACAGTAAATCCCTACCCTGCTCTCTGTTTCATTCTTCTCTGCTAAATCTGCCTGTTATTAGAGATGTCCCGAACGGTTCACCCGCGAACGGTTCCAGGCAAACTTTAGGTGGTTTGCATTCGCCGGTGAAGGCGAACTTTTGCGGAAGTTCGATTCGCCCCATAATGCTCCATTGAGCAGAACTTTGACCCTCTACATCACAGTCAGCAGGCACATTGTCACCAATCAGACTACACTCACTCTTGGAGCCCCCCCCCCTTATAAAAGGCAAGGTTCTCCTGTCATTTTACTCACTCGTCTGCCTCCAGTAATTAGTTAAGGGACAGCTGCTGACAGACTCTGCTAGGGAGAGTTTAGTTTGGATTTTGTAAGTTTGTTCCTAGCTGATGGTTATTCCTTATATCTCTCCCTCCTCCCGGAGGGACTCATCTTCCACGGAATTGTAGTATTTCAAAAGCCAGCTTACATACCATGGCTGGGAATTGAACCCAGGCTGGGCTGGGAATTGAATCCAGGTCTCAGTGTGTGGTAGGTAACTAATTTAACCACTGTACCCCCAACAACACTGCATGCTGAAGCCAGCCTAGCATGTACCACTATGATCAATCCATCGCACACTCACATGCAAATGTTCAAACAAATGCATTCACAGATTTACTCATCCAGGCACAACTGTTATCCCTACTGCTAAATTAAAAGCCAGGTGTATGCTGGTGTATGCGCATAGTGCACATGGACACATAAAATTAGCTCCCTTGTGCGATTGGTAAGATGCACTGTCTTTCCCAGGAGAGGAAGTTAGGATGTGTGCTCCTAATCCATTGATAGGTTTGATGCAATGAATGTGTTTGCATGTCTGCACTATGCATGTTACAGGGCCAGAGTTAGGACACCTATGTTTACCTGGGTACTTCTGCGCAGTATAGGTGACTAAGCATAAGAATGCATTCTTCTGTGAACTAAAACCCTGGCTTTTAATTTAGCAGTAGGGATAACAGTTGTGCCTGGATGAGTAAATCTGTGAATGCATTTGTTTGAACATTTGCATGTGAGTGTGCGAAGGGTTAATTGATTTTTGCTGTTTCTAGCCACACCCCCTTCAGCACCTCCCTTTCCCTAAAAATTTATTTAATGTCCTAACTAGAGGCGATGTGCCTGGATATTTGTATGTTTATTCTTATCATTGACCCCTGTGGCTAGGGTCTAATTCGGTGCACTCCCCCCTTCCCCTGTATGTTTGTCAGCATGCAGACAGCTTATGCTGGTGTATGCGCATAGTGCACATGGACACATAAAATTAGCTCCCTTGTGCGATTGGTAAGATGCACTGTCTTTCCCAGGAGAGGAAGTTAGGATGTGTGCTCCTAATCCATTGATAGGTTTGATGCAATGAATGTGTTTGCATGTCTGCACTATGCATGTTACAGGGCCAGAGTTAGGACACCTATGTTTACCTGGGTACTTCTGCGCAGTATAGGTGACTAAGCATAAGAATGCATTCTTCTGTGAACTAAAACCCTGGCTTTTAATTTAGCAGTAGGGATAACAGTTGTGCCTGGATGAGTAAATCTGTGAATGCATTTGTTTGAACATTTGCATGTGAGTGTGCGAAGGGTTAATTGATTTTTGCTGTTTCTAGCCACACCCCCTTCAGCACCTCCCTTTCCCTAAAAATTTATTTAATGTCCTAACTAGAGGCGATGTGCCTGGATATTTGTATGTTTATTCTTATCATTGACCCCTGTGGCTAGGGTCTAATTCGGTGCACTCCCCCCTTCCCCTGTATGTTTGTCAGCATGCAGACAGCTTATGCTGGTGTATGCGCATAGTGCACATGGACACATAAAATTAGCTCCCTTGTGCGATTGGTAAGATGCACTGTCTTTCCCAGGAGAGGAAGTTAGGATGTGTGCTCCTAATCCATTGATAGGTTTGATGCAATGAATGTGTTTGCATGTCTGCACTATGCATGTTACAGGGCCAGAGTTAGGACACCTATGTTTACCTGGGTACTTCTGCGCAGTATAGGTGACTAAGCATAAGAATGCATTCTTCTGTGAACTAAAACCCTGGCTTTTAATTTAGCAGTAGGGATAACAGTTGTGCCTGGATGAGTAAATCTGTGAATGCATTTGTTTGAACATTTGCATGTGAGTGTGCGAAGGGTTAATTGATTTTTGCTGTTTCTAGCCACACCCCCTTCAGCACCTCCCTTTCCCTAAAAATTTATTTAATGTCCTAACTAGAGGCGATGTGCCTGGATATTTGTATGTTTATTCTTATCATTGACCCCTGTGGCTAGGGTCTAATTCGGTGCACTCCCCCCTTCCCCTGTATGTTTGTCAGCATGCAGACAGCTTATGCTGGTGTATGCGCATAGTGCACATGGACACATAAAATTAGCTCCCTTGTGCGATTGGTAAGATGCACTGTCTTTCCCAGGAGAGGAAGTTAGGATGTGTGCTCCTAATCCATTGATAGGTTTGATGCAATGAATGTGTTTGCATGTCTGCACTATGCATGTTACAGGGCCAGAGTTAGGACACCTATGTTTACCTGGGTACTTCTGCGCAGTATAGGTGACTAAGCATAAGAATGCATTCTTCTGTGAACTAAAACCCTGGCTTTTAATTTAGCAGTAGGGATAACAGTTGTGCCTGGATGAGTAAATCTGTGAATGCATTTGTTTGAACATTTGCATGTGAGTGTGCGAAGGGTTAATTGATTTTTGCTGTTTCTAGCCACACCCCCTTCAGCACCTCCCTTTCCCTAAAAATTTATTTAATGTCCTAACTAGAGGCGATGTGCCTGGATATTTGTATGTTTATTACTATGATCAATCCAAGGAAAAAATTAGCTTGCTTAATCCATGGAATTGTACTATATCAAAAACCAGCTTACATACCGTGGCTGGGAATTGAACCCAGGCTGGGCTGGGAATTGAACCCAAGTCTCAGTGTGTTCTGCTTTCCGCGGAATTGTATTTTCCGCAATTTTAGGCGGAAATTGGTCACTCCGTTCCATCTGGTCGGAACGGAATTGCTTTTTCAATCTGGCGGAATTCCAAAATTGCCTGAGAAATTCTGCTGGTATCCGTTGATGGTTTTAAGCTGAAAATTCACTTCAATGGCATCAAGTCCTAGAGAGAGAGAGAGAGAGAGAGAGAGAGATCATTTTTCTCTTGGGTATAGCACAATGGTACATGCTAGGCTGGCTTCAGCATGTAGTGTTGTTGGTGGTATAGTGGTTAAATGAGTTACCTACCACACACTGAGACCTGGGTTCAATTCATAGCCCAGCCTGGGTTCAATTCCCAGCCACGGTATGTAAGCTGGCTTTTGATATAGTACAATTCCGTGGATTAAGCAAGCTATTTTTTCTCTTGGATTGATCATAATGGTACATGCTAGGCTGGCTTCAGCATGTAGTGTTGTTGGTGGTATAGTGGTTAAATGAGTTACCTACCACACACTGAGACCTGGGTTCAATTCCCAGCCACGGTATGTAAGCTGGCTTTTGAAATACTACAATTCCCTGAAAGATGAGACCCTCCTCCCTCCGTAAGGAGGGAAGGATGAAGTGAGAGAGAGAGGGATTCCTGATGTCATAAAACAGTGTAGGCCTGCAATTAGAACATTCAATGAGATTTCTGACCTTAAAAAACTGCTTTGTATTAAATGCAGATTTTTTTTTCCTGGGACTTTTGATGTGTATTTTACTCAACCATGTCTTCCTCCAGGTATTAGACCCCATAAAACATCTTTTCTATCATTTTTCTAGTCAGCAGAAATAAAAAAAAAAAATAAGTTCGCCTCCCCATTGAAGTCTATTGCGGTTCGTGAAAGTTCGCGCGAACCGAACCCTCCGTGAAAGTTTGCGAACGGTGTTCGTGAACCGAAAATCAGAGGTTCGCGACATCTCTACCTGTTATCAGCCCTGACAAGAATCCCCAACTGAGCATTTAGTCTAGCTTTTCCCGGAATGATTAAAGCTGAGTCAGTCTTCTGTGATGCCTTTTCAAGCCCAAGCCTGCCCCCTTGTGGCTCTGCTTTGCTGCTTAGAGTATAAATAGCAGGAAAGCTGAGCTACAAGGAGGCAGACTTGGACTTGAAAAGACATCACAGAAGACTGACTCAGCTATAATCATTTCGGGAAAAGCTAGACTGAATGTTCAGTCAGGGATTCTTATCAGGGCTGATAACAGGCAGATTTAGCAGAGAAGAATGAAACAGAGAGCAGGGTAGGTGTTTACTATCATGTTCCCATTGACATATATGGTAAAATACATGAGGGTGCTTCGTCTCTGGTTCTATTTAAGCAATGTTTTTGTCACCTGCCAGAAATGATGTGTCTACTGCACCAACGTGTCCATCCAAACTATCATTAATGTGAGTAAAGTCTACAGATATTTCTTGATATTCATAGCCCTGCCATTTAACTTAGGACTTTAGTTAGTTAGCTATTTCCATTTCATACAAAAAGAATAAGAACTATCTCAATTTGATGTGTGTAATTTTCCAGCCATTGTGGTATTTACAGTAAACTTGTGTTTACCTGTTTCAGAATTTTTATTTTCCTAACACTGGTCTTTTGAAAGATGACCCTATGCCCATTAGATTTCAGTGTGTTCAGGACAAAGCAAAATAACTTTATCATGTTGGTAATATTTTTTTTTTTGAAAAAATGTGGTTCTATACACACCGTAAATAAATACTAAACTCCTATTGCTCATTATAGACCAGTTTCAGAATAGAGTTATATGTTCAATTTATATAATCTAACATTAGGTTATTTATGATTGGATATAAGTAAAGAGAAAGAGTTAAGGTTTATTTTGCTCAAACAAGTAAATGAAGATTCAGGGCACTTGAAATACTGCACATGTAAATAAGCACACACACAGTGTTTGTTAAGGCAAACTACATCAGCCCATATCTGTTTCATGGGTGAAAATAGACCACATGTAAAGCAAGGCTAGGATCTATCATATTTGGAAAAATATTCTCATTTTAAAGGGATACTATAATAATGTGTTTCTTCTTATTTCAAATGTATGTACACTAGTATGATGTACTTGTACAATGCTAATGTCAAATTAAGTGTTGTACTTTTAGTTTTAAGTTATATTTCATATGTTTTTGCTTTGTTGTTCATGATTCCTTGTGTATGCTTCCTGCTCCACTAGTCTTAAACCAGCATCTAGCTGGGAATTATAAATAAATATATACATAGATATATAAATTTTATATAAATATAAAATTGACCTCCCCATATGTAGGTTTGTAATAGAGTGTGGTGCTGGGGACTGGAGTGGTGACCACCCACCATTACTTACCTCCCTAGCTGCTTTCTAGCCCTCTGTCCATATAGGGCCCACCATCTTCCCCAGGGAGAGCCACAGGGGATGAATTTTGAAGCTTCTGGTGTTGTTGCACGCCCCCTCTACTGCAATGCAGGTTGAGAGAGGTAGTCCCTCAGTGTGGGTTGGTCCCCCAGCTGGGAAATATTCTCACATTGAGGACTACATCTCCTGGCATGCACTGCTGTAGTCAGAGGCATGGGACACCACCAGGAGCTTTAATCTGTGACACCCACAGTTTTACTGGGGGGGGAGGGAGAGGTGGTGGATCTTATATGGATGGGGGTTAGGGTGAAAACCTGCATAAGTAATAAATGCTGACAACCCCCAGAAATGGCCCACTCCATTACAAGCTTCCCTTGTTGGGAGGTTCATTTTATATTGGCTGGATAGTGCACTGGTTAAGGGCACTGCCTCTACTCTGGCAGAGGACACCATGGCTTAAAACCTGGCTGAAGCCAGTACCTATTCAGTAAGGAATTCTTGGACAAGACTACCTATCATTGCAGGGTGGCCTGCTGCTCTCAGATGCTTTGAGTCTGACAGGACAGAAGTGCTAAACAAATGTTGGGATGATGATGATGATGATGATGATGATTTTATATATATATATATATGTGCTAAAGTCACTTTAACTTTACAGGTCAAAGTCAAAGTGAGCTTAGTGCATTAGATGCAAGTTGCTTTACACATACGTTAAGCAAACTGAGTTATTGTTACTATGTTCTGTTAAGCTCTTTGAGTCCTATGGGATAAAAGCTCTATAAAAATGTTGTTATTGTTGTTGTTGTTATTATTCTTTTGTAGGATGGTAGCTGGGGAATAGTGAAGAAAATGTATGAGCAGTTTAGGAAGAGCTGATAATGTATGCTGATAGGGATAATCCCTTTTTCCTTTGTATAGCGCTTTTCTCTGTCAGACTCAAAGTGCTTTTGAGGCAGCCACTAAAGCGCTCTCAGTAGGCAGCAGCAGTGTTAGGGAGTCTTGCCCAAAGAACTCCTTACTGAATAGGTGCAGGCTTACTGAATAGGAAGAGCCGAGATTTAAACCCAGGTCTCCTACATCAGAGGGAGAGTCCTTAACCATTGCACTATCCAGCCACTGGGCTGATACGATAGATTAGTAATCTAGTAACCTTTGGGTAATTGGCAGCCAATAGAGAGACTGGCAGCATCAAAGGAGTGGAGCAGCATCAAAGGAGTGGGAGAAAAGATGGATGAGATGGGCAGCAGGGTTCAATGGGGATTGGAGAGGTAACAGTCTAACTTTTGGTGATCCACAGAATAGTGTTTAATACGTTGAGGTGGGATATGATAAAAGGGCATGCACAATCATCTCAATAGCCTCTTCTGTAAGGAAAGGACACATTTGGGATATATTTTTGAGAATGCTTTGCATTGTGTTTCTAAAATATTTTGAGCTTTTGGAAAGAAGCAAACTCCCCATAGTGTTGCATTTTCTCCAGCCTCACTCAGCTACTCTAGAGCATCTTTGCAGGCATTTAATGACATTGGTCAGCCTGGGTTGGAGATTGACATGATGTGGACTGGAATTGGCAAGAGTGGTAAAAGGGTCAAGGACTGATGTTACAGAATGGTGGTAATAAGTAGCTGCAGTGTCAAGTAGAGATGGCCCAGCCTTGGAGAACTCATGGAGAAGCACATGATCAGTTTGATCAGCTGATAGATTTTTAAGCCTCTGATTTGCTGGTCATGATCATGTGTTAAACCAGGAAGTCATCTCAGCAAATCAGAGGCTTACAAATCTATCAGCTGATCTAACTGATCATGTGCTTCTCAGTGAGTTCTCCAAGGCTGGGCCATCTCTAGTGTCAAGGTGGATGAACAGAAACCATGACTGGAGAGGTACAAGAATATTAGAGAAAGAATGCAAATCTAGTTTGCCATATTTATGAAAATGTGAGAGTAACTGAACTAGTGTTGAAGAAGAGAGGAGGAGAGGGCAATTTTTCAAAAGGTATGGTCAGAAGAAGGAGTGGAAAGTTAGTAAAATCAATGACAGAACAGAACGACTGAAAATGAGATCAAGTGTGTTATTGTTAGCATGAGTGTGGTTAGGGGACCACCAAGAGAGACCATAAAAGGAGATGAGTGAGGAAAGCTTGGTAATTGTTAGTGTCAAACAATTTTAATACATTTTCTTAGAATAAGTGGTTCATCTTTAATGGTAATATAAACCAAAACATGTTTTTACACTCAATTTTCTATTCTGCATTCTCAGCATCCCTTTCCACTACTTTGCTAGTTTCCTGCACTCCAATCTGCCATAGATCAGCTTCTTCTTTACACCCCTTTCACCAGTCCAAGGTCTCCCTCTTGAACCTCTTCTATTCATACCGATGTGCTCTTTAAGATTGCCATCTTAATTCCCTTCAGCCACAATCTTCTTCCCTTATCTTTCCCACACCCAACCTCCTATCTTCCAAGTCTCCACTGTCTTCACCCTCCCCCTCATTTTGATTTTTTTTTTGTACCATGATGCCAGAGAATGTACAGGGCAGGTGCTTGCCCCTGCATTATGTGAGTCCACTAGGATTTTTTGCAAGGCAAGACAATAATATTTTTTTTTTTTACAAATAAACATACTCTTAATTATTAAAGTTATTTTTAGTGATGTGAACATGAAAGTTTTGGTTCATAAATGCAAATTTGCCACAAACATTCGCTAACCGGCGAACCGCCATAGACTTCAATGTGCAGGCAAATTTAAAACCTATAGGGACTGTTTCTGGCAACAAAAAGTGATGTAAAAGTTGTTTTAAGGTGTCTAACACCTGGACCGTGGCATGCCGGAGGGGGATCCATGCCAAAAGTCCCACCAAAAATTACGAAGTTGATGCACAGTTGTGTTTTAATCTCTACAGGGCAGAAATAACATAATTGCATTCCTAAATTTGTAGAATAAAGTGCTTTAAAATGTCTGACGTGTGTACATGTTCATCAAGTAGAGTAAGGGTTAGGCCAGGTTCACACTGACAGACCAAATGCCATGCTTACCACACCGCAAACAATTGCAAAAAGCATTGTAAATAATTGACACCCTCAGGATATAATTGTTAGTCCTCTCAGTGGCAATCTTTGTGTAGTGGTCGCCGTTCTTGTGTACACGTTTGCGGGAGTGCAGATGATGGCAGTTTTCCAGCCCCTATGGTCGGGCTGAGATGGTTGGGCTGGGGTAGTTCAATGACAGTTAAGTGACCAAATAATACATTGATTCTGTACTGAGGCCTTATAGAGGGGGTAGTAGAGGATATTAGATGCCAATAGTGGTGGTGAAGGATTATTGGGTTATGGTCGGTGCACTACTAGGACCAGCAGACCTGTCTCCAAAAGCTAGCGTGTGCACTGGACACACAGATCTGCAATATAACAATAACAATAAAAAGATAAACAGCCCTTAGAAAAGGTGAACTACTGTAGCACTAAGTACTGACTGCACTTGTCTACAACAGCTAAAGTGCACTATGTGGACAAACTGAACAGCAATATCACAAGATCAAAACACAGCCTTTAGTAGGGCTCTTGGGGTTATATAGATGGTGAATTGGTACTGTAGCAGCAAGAAACTCCACTGGGAACACAGAACACAGGCCTAACTAACGCTTTCCCTAATAGCAGTACAGCTCTTTCTCTTGTCTTCTTCACAGCAGCCAGCCACAGTCAGAGTGTAAAATGGCTGCTGTTCTAGCTTTCTGATAGGTGGGGGGCTGGTCCAGGTGGGAAGGTTAGCTGATTGGCTGCCATGTGTCTGCTGACTGTGGGGTGAGGGGTAAATTTTTGGCTCCATCATAATGTATACAGGGTGAATCGAGCACACCATATGTTCATGAATAGATGCGAACACGCATTGTTCACCGTGAACTATTCACCAAGGAGGAACAGTTCAGACCATTTCTAGTTATTTTTAGAGATGTTGCAAACAGAGAATTTTCCATTTGTGAACAGCGAACACAAACTTCAAAATTTTACATTCTGGAACAGACAAATCTGGCAAACCGCCATAGACTTCAATGGGCAGATGAGTTTTTGACTGTTTTCTGGCCACAAAAGTGATAGAAAACTTGTTTCAAAGGGTCTAACACCTGGACAGGGGCATGCCAGAGAGGGATCCATGCCAAAAGTCCCACCAAAAATTGCGGAGTTGACAGAGTCAGGTTTTAATCCCTAAAGGGCAGCTTTGGGTGTAAGTCAAGGGCTTAGCAATAGCGGTTGCAGAGGTTGTGACTGCATCTGGGCCCTTGGGCCTAAGGGGCCCTCCTTAAACTGAAGAATTAGCTTTCAATTGGTCCTGTCCTCATAATAATCACTTCTATAGATACTTTGAATAGTGGTAATCATTAACAAACTGCTCCCCATTCCCTTCTTGCACCTCTGACACTGTAGTCACCATTGGCAGGTTTTGGTGCGCTATATAAATTATTATGTATAGAGTGCTTGGGGGGGCCTCATTGTAAAACTTGCATCAGGGCCCAGAGCTCCTTAGCTACGCCACTGGTGTCAGTGGGCTGTGGAGTGTCTCACACAGAGAAATGGAATAGTACTATCAGAATACCATGAAATAATAATGCACTGGAGTGGTCTTGTACCTGCAACTTAATGAGGCAACAGCAGTAGTGTGCATACAGCTCTGGGTGTCAGTGGGCTGTGGAGTTTCACACACAAAAAATACACAGAAGACCGATGTGCTAGCCCTCAATAGGGCTGTTTGCTTTCACAGCAAGTGAGGAACAAGGAAACAGGCCTAGCTAATGTTTTCCCTACATATCTGCAGCTAGTCTGACCCTGCTCTCACTAACAGTCAGCACAGCAGCCAGCAGAGAATTAATCCAATATTGCCACCGCAACTTATTTTTGATAGGTGGGGTGGGGATCCAGGAAGGAGTGCTAGCTGATTGGCTGCCATGTGTCTGCTGACTGTGATGTAAGGGGTCAAAGTTTATCTCAATGATGATGTATAGGAGGTGAATTGAAGATGCCAAATGTTCGCTGTTTGCCGTGAATGTGAACAGCCGATGTTTGCAGAATACTGCTCACTGGCAAACTGTTTGGTAGAGATGGGCCGAACGGTTCGCCGGCGAACGGTTCCACGCGAACTTCGGTGGTTCGCGTCCCGCTGGCGAACCTTTGCGGAAGTTCGGTTCACCCCATAATGCACCTTGAGGGTCAACTTTGACCCTCTACATCACAGTCAGCAGGCCCAGTGTAGCCAATTAGGCTACACTAGCCCCTGGAGCCCCACCCCCCCTTATATAAGGCAGGCAGCGGCGGCCATTACGGTCACTCGTGTGCTGCCTGCGTTAGTGAGAGTAGGGCGAGCTGCTGCAGACTGTCTCTCAGGGAAAGATTAGTTAGGCTTAACTTGTTCCTGGCTGGCTGCATACCTGTTCTGTGAACCCACCACTGCATACCTGTTCTGTGAACCCACCACTGCATACCTGTTCTGTGAACCCACCACTGCATACCTGTACTGTGAACCCACCACTGCATACCTGTTCTGTGAACCCACCACTGCATACCTGTGCTGTGAACCCATCACTGCATACCTGTTCAGTGAACCTGCCACTGCATACCTGTGCTGTGAACCCACCACTGCATACCTGTTCTGTGAACCCACCACTGCATACCTGTGCTGTGAACCCATCACTGCATACCTGTTCAGTGAACCTGCCACTGCATACCTGTGCTGTGAACCCACCTCTGCATACCTGTTCTGTGAACCCACCACTGCATACCTGTGCTGTGAACCCATCACTGCATACCTGTTCAGTGAACCTGCCACTGCATACCTGTGCTGTGAACCCATCACTGTATACCTGTTCAGTGAACCTGCCACTGCATACCTGTGCTGTGAACCCACCACTGCATACCTGTTCTGTGAACCCACCACTGCATACCTGTGCTGTGAACCCATCACTGCATACCTGTTCAGTGAACCTGCCACTGCATACCTGTGCTGTGAACCCATCACTGCATACCTGTTCAGTGAACCTGCCACTGCATACCTGTGCTGTGAACCCACCACTGCATACCTGTTCTGTGAACCCACCACTGCATACCTGTTCAGTGAACCTGCCACTGCATACCTGTTCTGTGAACCCATCACTGCATACCTGTTCAGTGAACCTGCCACTGCATACCTGTGCTGTGAACCCATCACTGCATACCTGTTCAGTGAACCTGCCACTGCATACCTGTGATGTGAACCCACCACTGCATACCTGTTCTGTGAACCCATCACTGCATACCTGTTCAGTGAACCTGCCACTGCATACCTGTGCTGTGAACCCACCACTGCATACCTGTTCTGTGAAACCACCACTGCATACCTGTGCTGTGAACCCATCACTGCATACCTGTTCAGTGAACCTGCCACTGCATACCTGTGCTGTGAACCCATCACTGCATACCTGTTCAGTGAACCTGCCACTGCATACCTGTGCTGTGAACCCACCACTGCATACCTGTTCTGTGAACCCACCACTGCATACCTGTGCTGTGAACCCACCACTGCATACCTGTTCTGTGAACCCACCACTGCATACCTGTTCAGTGAACCCACCACTGCATACCTGTTGTGTTCAGTGAACCCGCCACTGCATACCTGTTCTGTTCAGTGGACCCGCCACTGTATACCTGTTTAGTGAACCCGCCACTGCATACCTGTTGTGTTCAGTGAACCTGCCACTGCATACCAGTCCAGCACGGCCATCACTACACAAACAGCTGTTTGCGGTGCGTTACACGGTGAGTTTGGTGTGTCAGTGTGAAGCAGTACCTTAATTACACTACCTGATTGATGTATACACATGCAAGATGTTTTAAAGCACTTTAGGCCTGTCATTTAGCATTCAATGTGATTTCTGCCCTTAAAACGCTGCTTTGCGTCAAATCCAGATTTTTCCCCGGGACTTTTGGCATGTATCCCACTCCGCCATGCCCCCCTCCAGGTGTTAGACCCCTTGAAACATTTTTTCCATCAGTTTTGTGGCCAGCATAATTATTTTTTTTTCAAAGTTCGCATCCCCATTGAAGTCTATTGCGGTTCGTGAACTTTAACGCGAACCGAACGTTACGCGAAAGTTCGCGAACCCGGTTCGCGAACCTAAAATCGGAGGTTCGGCCCATCTCTACTGTTCGGGCCATCTATAGTTATTTTTTCTAAAATAAAAGTTTGCTTGCATGCTAGATATAAGATGGAGTGTTTGTGAGACATATAGTTTGAAAATGACAGCCCTACAGGTCTTGGAACAATAATTAATCTAAAAATCACAGACACTCTGAGCCTGGGTGAGTGGTATAATCAAAGGTAAAAGAAGTTCTGAATCTGCAATTATTATTGCATGCACTCAACAAGAATGTTCTAAATACGTCCAAGGTGATGTGCTAGGCTTACAGGATCACTAATATTCTCTGTGATCTCCAGCACTAGGGTACCTTAGTTAAGGCTTAGTAAATCAGGCCCATTTGGGACCTTTGTAAGCTTTACTCATGTAATAAGCCAACCAAGGACAAAAGCAATGCAATAGTTTGCCTAAAAATGAGACATATCATAAAATATGTTGAGTTTCAAGCTAAGCATGTTTTCTTTTTTTTTTTTTTTGCATTTAAGGTTTATTGAAAACTTGATAGTACAAATCTGCATTACATGCATAACGTAAATTTACAAAGAATAAGTACAACCTTAGCTTAGTAAAACACTTAATAAACAAAGTCAGCACATATTTTAAGAAGAATATCAAATCTGTAACTTTTAGTATATCAGTAGTATTCAAAGTATAACAAAACAAAATCCTTCAAAAAGAAAAAAAAAAACCTTAAAAATGTTTATTCATAAAGAATGTCTCAAAACAGGACTAGATACCTGTGGCTATATGTCCAGGAGTAGCCTTACCATGTAGGCCTCATCTGTCATCTGAAGGAAAGGTGTAGGAAAAGCAATAGAGAAAGGAAAGAGGTAGGTGTCGTATTTAATCATTACACATATAGTGTTTATATTCCTCCGTGCATTGGAATTCATTCCAAGTTGACCAAATCAAAGTGTAAAGTTCCGCTTTGTCCTGTGATAGAATAATCATATGTTCCATGGTCTCTATATTGTTGTAATATCTGAGGCAGCTGCGGCGAACAGCACCGCCGCCGCAGCTGCCTCCATGCGGCCATCCGTCCGTTCGGCGTGCAGGACGCCGAGGACGGAACGTTCTCCCATGCAGGGGGCCGCCATAGCACGCGGGCGCACGCATAGACGAGAACTTTATGCGGGGAGGAAGCCCGTCAGCTGACCTGCTGGTCGGCTGACGTCATAGGAGACCAACGGCACCCAGGATTGGCTGTTGAGAGGAGGCCGTGCCAGTGAGGTCTCCTCTGCTTCATAAGCAGCCGGGCTGCATTGATACTTTGTCTGTCGTCGTGAATACTTGCGTGTTAGCCCGCAGACCTTAGATAGCTTCCCTGGTGTTGATGCTACGGATTTCACACCAAGTTAGGAATTGCTCTTGTTATTGTTATTGCATAGACTAGATCCGGGGTGTTGATACCAAGGACGTCACACCCAGGCTAGGATATTACTATTGTATTGATTTCCTGTATTTTGACTCTGGCTAGCACTCTGACTCTGTACCTGTCTTCTGATCCTGTACTTCTGCCCATCTGTCTATCCGTTGCTGAACCTCTGCCTGATTACCGACTACTCTCTTGTCTCACGATTCTATACCGATACGTACCTTCCTGTTGCTGAACCTCTGCCTGATTACCGATTACTCTCTTGTCTCACGATTTTGTATATACTTACCTCTCTGTTGCCGAACCTTGCCTGCCTGACCACTATACTCACCAGTGGGCCCTTGCCACTGGTGAGGTTCTGCTTACACCAGCTCCTCTGGTGAAACAGTTTTGCTAAGCTGTTGTACAGCTTCAACTACCTGCTCTAGTAGGGCATCTGTCATTAAAGTTATTGTATCTCCTTGGCTGCTGTTTAGTCTTGGTCACCCGCCCCACGGGTGTCCTCGAGCCTGCAGTGGTGTCTGAATCACCCGCTCCCCGGGAGATTCAGCCTCTTCATTATTGTACTGTAATGAGGCAACAGCAGGCTGAACGCGGAGGATTGTCCGCATCAGCAATGCAACCGCCCGCATGGTCACATGCGGAACGCGGAGAAACGTCCACGTCCGTAGTGGCAGCACAATCCACCGCTCAGTCGCAGACCTCTTGGCGTATTCCACGCCGAGGCTGCACTCCTGGAACACCTTTACAGGCCACATGGCATGCTGCTCGCCGAGGCACCTCTCATGACAGTCTGGACCCCGTAGGGGCCACGCGCGTGTGCAGTAGAGTCTTTTATAATCTTAGAAGGAGAGTCAGCTGACCAGCTGGTCAGCTGACCTCAGCAAGGTCCTTGAGCTGTGCTGCAAGGTCCTTGAGCCATGTTGTGATTGGTTGAATGGCTGGGCGGGCTGTTTGAGTCCAGCACAGTATAAAAGCAGGCATTTTGTCAGTTGCAAGTTGTCTGCAGTCAACGAATACTTGTGTGTTAGCACTCAGACCCTAGTCAGATCCCAAAGTGTGCTAGAACCAGCTGGAGCTGGGGAACTTCACTTAGCCAGATTCTGTTGATAGCCTAAAGTACTAATTGCATTGTATATTGTGTATGACCTTTTGCCTGTTACCTGTTTATTCTCTTGTCTCCTGATTTTGTACTTCGCCAGCCCGTACCGTTACCGACTATTGGCTTGGCTTCTGACTACTCTTGTGTTTCTCGATTCTGTACCTCTGCCCATCTGATTTTCCGTTACTGACCTTGGCTTGACCTCTGATCTTGATTTCTGTCTGTCGATTCGGTACTTCCTTGCCAGTTCTTATACCGAACCATTTTCCGTTTGACTTCGCCCCCTTTAGTGGTTCGTCCACTAAAGGGTTAACTCTGCTGAGTTCTCCTTGCGGGGAACTCAGTAACTCCTCAGCATATTATTGCTGTTGAGGTCTGCCACATGAGTTAACGTCAGTGTGGTGGGTTTTCCACAAGTTATATCATCTGTACCTTGTGTTTTCCAGAGTACATATAAATATTTGTATTATTGGTGATTCCACAGATCACCATATAATCAAATATATCTGTATTACTGGTGATACTGCGGATCACCAATAATCAGAAAACTCTGAGTGTGTACACTAAAACACCACACCAAAACAGTACTGCAGACCAGTAAAAGTATCATGGAGGGAGTTGCCGAGCAGTTGCAGACTTTAACTACAGCAGTCGATGAGCTTAGAAACACCATTGCTGCTCAGCAGGCCCAGATCAACCAGCTGACTGAGGCCTTTCAGAAACTGCCGGCACCACTTAATGTTCTACTCTCCCCAGCCAGTAGCGAGCCTAAGATGGCTCTTCCTGAAAAATGTTCTGGTTCTCGGTCCGACTTCAGTAATTTCAAAAATCGTTGTTTAGCCTATTTTCAGATGAGGCCAATGTCATCTGGTTCTGAGGTACAGAGAGTAACTCTTATTAAAACTTTGTTACAAGGGGATTCTCAGACATGGGCTTTCAGCTTACCTGAGGGTCACTCTGCCTTATCTTCAGTGTCCGAGTTTTTCAAGAACATGGCCATCATATATGAGGATCCTGATTTAGCCGGCACTGCCGAACGTAAACTCCGATGCCTAAAGCAAGGCAATCGTATGGTTGAGGAGTACGCTGCCGAGTTTAGAAGGTGGGCGGTCTCAGCGAGGTGGGATCAGTTCACTCTTCTAGACACATACATGACCGGTCTCTCCGAGTCCATTATTGATGTCATGATAGGCCATCCTGAGCCCAAAGATGTAGATGCGGCTATTGCCTTATCGGTTAAAATCGATAGACGCATTCGTTACACAAAAAGGGCAGGTCATTTGTGCCAGTTAGAGCGCCCTCTACTGTTGGTTCCCCTGAGGTTCCAGAGGAGGAGCCAATGCAGTTGGGGCACGGACGACTCTCAGTTGCTGAGAAAGCTAGGAGAAGGAAGGAGGGTCTGTGTCTATATTGTGAGGAAAAGGGGCATCGAGTGCAGAACTGCAGTAAGAAGGCGGAAAACTTGTCTGCTTAGGGATGGTTGGAGGTACCACCCTAAGCGAGCCAGGTCTACCTCCATGTCAGAATAAAATCTTGCTGCCCTGTTCTCTTCATTGGGAGAACACTGACTTCCTTACCTCTGCATTTGTTGACTCTGGGTCAGCTGCCAACTTCATTGACAGAGACCTTGCTTTGAACTTTAACATTCCCATTCTTCCCATACAAAGACACATCTATGTTACAGCAATCGATGACTCTCCTTTACAGAACAAGACACCTCTTTGTCAAACTCCGCCGCTCACACTTCAGGTTGGAGTATTGTACACTGAGGTCATCCAGTTCTATGTTTTAAAGATGGCCACCTCATCTGTCATATTGGGGCTACCATGGTTGAAGAAGCATTCCCCTCAAATAGACTGGAAAGAGGGCCAATTATCTGCCTGGTCCTCCTATTGTCAGGAAAATTGTCTTAAATCTATTTCTGTGTGTGCTTCAGAGGTACAGGTCCAGGGGGTCCCACCTCAGTACACTGATTTTTCCGATGCATTTTGTCCTCGATCTGCTGACAGGTTGCCTCCACATAGACCCTATGACTGCCCCATTGAATTGAGACCGGGTACACTGCCTCCTAGGGGTCGTTTGTATAACCTCTCCAGCCCTGAAAAGGTGGCAATGAAAGATTACATCAAGGAGAACTTGGAGAAGGTATTTATCCATGCCTCCAAGTCTCCTGCGGGTGCAGGTTTCTTTTTTGTTAAAAAGAAGGATGGTGGTCTTTGCCCCTGCATAGACTACAGGCAGCTAAACAAAATCACCATCAAAAATCGATACCCTCTTCCACTCATTGATGACCTGTTTACTCAGATTACTGAGGCCTGTGTTTTTTCAAAGTTAGACTTGAGGGGGGCATACAATCTTATTCGGATTAGAGAGGGCGACGAGTGGAAGACCGCATTTAACACTCCTGATGGTCACTATGAGTATTTAGTTATGCCCTTTGGATTGTGCAATGCCCCAGCTGTCTTTCAGGAGTTTGTAAATGATGTCTTCAGAGATGTGTCTGGCAGGTTCACAGTGGTCGATCTTAACCACTTCCCGACCGCCGTATGTACAATTGGCGGCCGGGAAGTGCACCCCGCAAGGACCGCCGTATTGACAATTGGCGGCGGTCCTTGTAGGGGCATGGGCGGAGCGATCGCGTCATCAGTGACGCGATCCTCCGCCTCCGCCTGGCGCCGCTCACCCGCCGCAACATCCCGCCGGCCATACGGAAGCGCCGGCGGGATGTTAACCCCGCGATCGCCGCATACAAAGTGTATAATACACTTTGTAATGTTTACAAAGTGTATTATACAGGCTGCCTCCTGCCCTGGTGGTCCCAGTGTCCGAGGGACCACCAGGGCAGGCTGCAGCCACCCTAGTCTGCACCAAGCACACTGATTTCCCCCCCCCCCTGCCCCAGATCGCCCACAGCACCCATCAGACCCCCCCCTGCCCACCCCCCAGACCCCTGTTTGCACCCAATCACCCCCCTAATCACCCATCAATCACTCCCTGTCACTATCTGTCAACGCTATTTTTTTTTTATCCCCCACCCTGCTCCCTGCCCCCTCCTGATCACCCCCCACCCCTCAGATTCTCCCCAGACCCCCCCCCCAGACCACCCCCCCTGTTTACTGTATGCATCTATCCCCCTGATCACCTGTCAATCACCTGTCAATCACCTGTCAATCACCTGTCAATCACCCATCAATCACCCATCAATCACCCCCTGTCACTGCCACCCATCAGCCAGCCCCTAACCTGCCCCTTGCGGGCAATCTGATCACCCCCCCACACCAATAGATCGCCCGCAGATCCGACATCAGATCACCTCCCAAATCCATTGTTTACATCTATTCTCTCCTCTAAACACACACTAATTACCCATCAATCACCCATCAATCACCCCCTATCACCACCTGTCACTTTTACCTATCAGATCAGACCCTAATCTGCCCCTTGCGGGCACCCAATCACCCGCCCACACGCTCAGATTGCCCTCTGACCCCCCCTTATCAATTCACCAGTGCATTAATTACATCTGTTCTTCCCTGTAATAACCCACTGATCACCTGTCAATCACCTGCCAATCACCTATCACCCATCAATCACCCCCTGTCACTGCCACCCATCAATCAGCCCCTAACCTGCCCCTTGCGGGCAATCTGATCACCCACCCACACCATTAGATCGCCCGCAAACCCGCCGTCAGATTACCTCCCAAATGTATTGTTTACATCTGTTATCTTCTCTAAACACCCACTAATTACCCATCAATCACCCATCAATCACCCCCTATCACCACCTGTCACTGTTACCTATCAGATCAGACCCTAATCTGCCCCTTGCGGGCACCCAATCACCCGCCCACACGCTCAGATTGCCCTCAGACCCCCCCCTTATCAATTCGCCAGTGCATTAATTACATCTGTCCTTCCCTGTAATAACCCACTGACCACCTGTCAATCACCTGCCAATCACCTATCACCCATCAATCACCCCGTCACTGCCACCCAACAATCAGCCCCTAACCTGCCCCTTGCGGGCAATCTGATCACCCACCCACACCAATAGATCGCCCGCAGATCCGACATCAGATCACCACCCAAGCGCAGCGTTTACATCTATTCTCTCCTCTAAACACCCACTAATTACCCATCAATCACCCCCTATCACCACCTGTCACTGTTACCCATCAGATCAGACCCTAATCTGCCCCTTGCGGGCACCCAATCGCCCGCCTACACGCTCAGATTGCCCTCAGACCCCCCCTTATCAATTCGCCAGTGCAATATTTACATCTGTTCTCCCCTGTAATAACCCACTGATTACCTGTCAATCACCTATCAATCACCCATCAATCACCCCCTGTCACTGCCACCCATCAATCACCCCCTGTCACTTCCACCCATCAATCACCCGCTGTCACTGCCACCCATCAATCAGCCCCTAACCTGCCCCTTGCGGGCAAACTGATCACCCACCCACACCAATAGATCGCCCGCAGATCCGACATCAGATCACCACCCAAGCGCAGTGTTTCCATCTATTCTCTACCCTAAACACCCACTAATTACCCATCAATCACCCCCTGTCACTGCTACCTATCAGATTAGACCCCTATCTGCCCCTAGGGCACTCAATCACCCGCCCACACCCTCAGAATGCCCTCAGACCCCAGCCCTGATCACCTCGCCAGTGCATTGCTTGCATCTATTCCCCCCTCTAATCACACCTTGAGACACCCATCAATCACCTCCTGTCACCCCCTAGCACACCTACCCATCAGATCAGGCCCCAATTTGCCCCGTGTGGGCTCCTGATCACTCGGCCAATCCCTCAGATCCCCCTCAGACCCCCTTCCGATCACCTCCCCAGTGCATTGATTGCATCTATTTTCCCCTCTAACCACCCCCTGAGACACCCATCAATCACCTCCTGTCACCCCCCTAGCACTCCTATCCATCAGATCAGGCCCAATACAACCTGTCATCTAAAAGGCCACCCTGCTTATGACCGGTTCCACAAAATTCGCCCCCTCATAGACCACCTGTCATCAAAATTTGCAGATGCTTATACCCCTGAACAGTCATTTTGAGACATTTGGTTTCCAGACTACTCACGGTTTTGGGCCTGTAAAATGCCAGGGCGGTATAGGAACCCCACAAGTGACCCTATTTTAGAAAAAAAGACACCCCAAGGTATTCTGTTAGGTGTATGACGAGTTCATAGAAGATTTTATTTTTGTCAAAAGTTAGCGGAAATTAATTTTTATTGGTTTTTTTTCACAAAGTGTCATTTTTCACTAACTTGTGACAAAAAATAAAATCTTCTATGAACTCGCCATACACCTAACGGAATACCTTGGGGTGTCTTCTTTCTAAAATGGGGTCACTTGTGGGGTTCCTATACTGCCCTGGCATTTTAGGGGCCCTAAACCGCGAGGAGTAGTCTAGAAAACAAATGCTTCAAAATGACCTGTGAATAGGACGTTGGGCCCCTTAGCGCACCTAGGCTGCAAAAAATTGTCACACATGTGGTACCGCTGTACTCAGGAAAAGTAGTATAATGTGTTTTGGGGTGTATTTTTACACATACCCATGCTGGATGGGAGAAATTTCTATGTAAATGGACAATTGTGTGTAAAAAAATCAAACAATTGTCATTTACAGAGATATTTCTCCCACTTAGCATGGGTATGTGTAAAAATACACCCCAAAACGCATTATACTACTTCTCCTGAGTACGGCGGTACCACATGTGTGACACTTTTTTACACCCTAAGTACGCTAAGGGGCCCAAAGTCCAATGAGTACCTTTAGGATTTCACAGGTCATTTTGCGACATTTGGTTTCAAGACTACTCCTCACGGTTTAGGGCCCCTAAAATGCCAGGGCAGTATAGGAACCCCACAAATGACCCCATTCTAGAAAGAAGACACCCAAAGGTATTCCGTACGGAGTATGGTGAGTTCATAGAAGATTTTATTTTTTGTCACAAGTTAGCGGAAAATGACACTTTGTGAAAAAAAACTATTAAAATCAATTTCTGTTAACTTGTGACAAAAAAATAAAAACTTCTATGAACTCACCATACTCCTAACGGAATACCTTGGGGTGTCTTCTTTCTAAAATGGGGTCATTAGTGGGGTTCCTATACTGCCCTGGCATTTTAGGGGCCCTAAACCGTGAGGAGTAGTCTTGAAACAAAAATGACCTGTGAAATCCTAAAGGTACTCATTGCACTTTGGGCCCCTTAGTGCAGTTAGGGTGCAAAAAAGTGCCACACATGTGGTATCGCCGTACTCGGGAGAAGTAGTATAATGTGTTTTGGGGTGTATTTTTACACATACCCATGCTGGGTGGGAGAAATACCTCTGTAAATGACAATCTTTTGATTTTTTTACACACAATTGTCCATTTACAGAGGTATTTCTCCCACCCAGCATGGGTATGTGTAAAAATACACCCCAAAACACATTGTACTACTTCTCCTGAGTACGGCGATACCACATGTGTGGCACTTTTTTGCACCCTAACTGCGCTAAAGGGCCCAAAGTCCAATGAGTACCTTTAGAATTTCACAGGTCATTTTGAGAAATTTCGTTTCAAGACTACTCCTCACGGTTTAGGGCCCCTAAAATGCCAGGGCAGTATAGGAACCCCACAAATGACCCCATTTTAGAAAGAAGACACCCCAAGGTATTCCGTTAGGAGTATGGTGAGTTCATAGAAGATTTTATTTTTTGTCAAAAGTTAGTGGAAAATGACACTTTGTGAAAAAACACAATTAAAATCAATTTCCGCTAACTTTTGACAAAAAAATAAAATCTTCTATGAACTCACTATACTCCTAACGGAATACCTTGGGGTGTCTTCTTTCTAAAATGGGGTCATTTGTGGGGTTCCTATACTGCCCTGGCATTTTAGGGGCCCTAAACCGTGAGGAGTAGTCTTGAAACGAAATTTCTCAAAATGACCTGTGAAATTCTAAAGGTACTCATTGGACTTTGGGCCCTTTAGCGCAGTTAGGGTGCAAAAAAGTGCCACACATGTGGTATCGCCGTACTCAGGAGAAGTAGTATAATGTGTTTTGTGGTGTATTTTTACACATACCCATGCTGAGTGGGAGAAAGATCTCTGTAAATGGACAATTGTGTGTAAAAAAAATTAACAAATTGTCATTTACAGAGATATTTCTCCCACCCAGCATGGGTATGTGTAAAAATACACCCCAAAACACATTATACTACTTCTCCTGAGTACGGCAATACCACATGTGTGGCACTTTTTTGCACCCTAACTGCGCTAAGGGGTCCAAAGTCCAATGAGCACCTTCAGGCTTTACAGGGGTGCTTACAATTTAGCACCCCCAAAATGTCAGGACAGTAAACACACCCCACAAATGACCCCATTTTGGAAAGTAGACACTTCAAGGTATTCAGAGAGGAGCATGGTGAGTCCGTGGCAGATTTCATTTTTTTTTGTCGCAAGTTAGAAGAAATGGAAACTTTTTTTTTTTTTTTTTTTTTTTCACAAAGTGTCATTTTCCGCTTACTTGTGACAAAAAATAATATCTTCTATGAACTCACTATGCCTCTCAGTGAATACTTTGGGATGTCTTCTTTCCAAAATGGGGTCATTTGGGGGGTATTTATACTATCCTGGAATTCTAGCCCCTCATGAAACATGACAGAGGGTCAGAAAAGTCAGAGATGCTTGAAAATGGGAAAATTCACTTTTTGCACCATAGTTTGTAAACGCTATAACTTTTACCCAAACCAATAAATATACACTGAATGGGTTTTTTTTTATCAAAAACATGTTTGTCCACATTTTTCGCGCTGCATGTATACAGAAATTTTACTTTATTTGAAAACTGTCAGCACAGAAAGTTAAAAAAATCATTTTTTTGCCAAAATTCATGTCTTTTTTGCTGAATATAATAAAAAGTAAAAATCGCAGGAGCAATCAAATAGCACTAAAAGAAAGCTTTATTAGTGACAAGAAAAGGAGCCAAAATTCATTTAGGTGGTAGGTTGTATGAGCGAGCAATAAACCGTGAAAGCTGCAGTGGTCTGAATGGAAAAAAAGTGGCCGGTCCTTAAGGGGTAGAAAGCCCTAGGTCCTCAAGTGGTTAATGATATTTTAATTTTTTCAAAAAACTTACAGGAACACAGGCAGAATGCAAGATTTGTGTTACAAAAGCTCAGGGAGAACCAGTTATATGCTAAGCTGGAGAAATGCCTCTTCGAGGTGAAAGAGGTAGCATTTCTAGGGTATATTATATCCACCTCTGGACTGACAAAGGATCCAAACAAAGTCTCAGCAGTTTTGGATTGGCCGCAGCCTTCAGGCCTCAAAGCCCTGCAGAGATTTTTAGGCTTTGCTAATTATTATAGGCGGTTTATTAGGGAGTACTCTTCAGTTGTTGCCCCCATGGCCCAGTTGACCAAGAAAGGAGCTGATGCGACTAACTGGTCACCAGAAGCCATTGAGGCCTTTCAATTACTAAAAATACCTTTTTGTTCCACCCCTATATTGCGTCATGTTGACGTCACCCGCCCCTTCATCGTAGAGGTAGATGCATCGGAGGTTGGGGTTGGGGCAGTCCTCTCGCAAGCTTTTGGACCCAATAATAAGGTTCATCCTTGTGCATTTTTTTCGAGAAAATTTGCACCGGCAGAGAGGAATTATGATGTGGGGAACTGGGAATTGTTGGCTGTTAAGTTAGCTCTAGAGGAGTGGCGTCATTGGTTGGAGGGGGCAGAATTTCCCTTTACTGTTTATACCGATCATAAGAACCTCAAATACATTGAGAGGGCCAAGAGGTTAACACCCAGGCAGGCGAGATTTGTTTCCCGGTTTGATTTTATCATAACTTAGAAGCCTGGGGATAAGAATGTTAAGGCTGTTGCCTTATCCAGGTGTTTTGAATCTGAATCTTTCCCACCAGCTGCTCCTGTCAGTATTCTACCTGAGAGGTATTTTCTGGCAGCCACTGAGATCTCTGAAGACTTGTCAAAATCGCTTATTGCATGTCAGTCCAATTTCCCCAATGGCAACCTGAGGGACTTCTGTACGTCCCTATTCGTTTTCGGGAACGGGTGCTCCAGATGTTTCATGAACATAAGAATGTGGGACATCCAGGTATTGCCAGAACCCAGGAACTCTTGAGTAGGGCAGTCTGGTGGCCTTCTTACAAGTCTGATTGTGAGGAATTTGTTAAGTCCTGCTCTGTCTGTGCCAGGAGTAAATCCTCCAGAAAAGCTCCAGCAGGCTCTCTTCAGCCCCTGCCTGCTCCACTGGTTCCATGGTCCCACATTTCCATGGATTTTGTGGGTGAGCTGCCTGAATCTGAGGGTAACACTGTCATCTGGGTTGTTACGGACACATTTAGTAAAATGGCACATTTCGTTGCTCTCTCTGGGTTTCCATCTGCCCGAAAATTGGCAGATTAGTTTGTTAATAACATCTTTTAGTTACATGAAATCCCGGTGGATATTGTATCTGACAGGGGGGTACAATTTGTGTCAAAGTTCTGGAGGGCCTTTTGTAAGGATCTGGGGATTTCTTTATCATTTTCTTCAGGTTACCATCCCCAGACTAATGGGCAGACGGAAAGGATCAATCAGTCCATAGAGCAGTTTCTTAGATGTTACGTAGCAGATGCACAACATCTCTGGACAAGATTCCTTCCATTTGCTGAATTTGCCCACAATAACCTGAAAAACGCATCCTCTGGTTATTCTCCCTTTCAGATTGTCAATGGGAAGTGTCCCAAGTTCACGTCACTTCCAGTCAAGGAGTCACCTCTTCCAGCTCTCCAGGAATGGCAGGGGACTTTCAGAGAGATCTGGGGGAAGGTCAGAGATAATTTAGACAAAGCTTTTTCTGTTAAAAAAAAAATTTCTGATAGAAAACGTTCCACTGAGTGGAACTTCATTCCAGGAGATTATGTTTGGGTCTCTACTAGACACATGCTGAGGAGAAAAGGAGGATATTTCATGAGTTGTATCCTGGGAAACCTGGTGAGGCATGCCCGGAGGTCATGCCTGAAAGGGGGGGTACTGTAATGAGGCAACAGCAGGCTGAACGCGGAGGACTGTCCACGTCCACATCAGCAATGCGACCGCCCGCATGGTCACATGCGGAACGCAGAGAAACGTCCATGTCCGCAGCGGCAGCACGATCCACCGCTCAGTCGCAGACCTCGTGGCGTACTCCATGCTGAGGCTGCACTCCTGGAACACCTTCACAGGCCTGATGGCATGCTGCTCGCCGAGGCACCTCTCATGACAGTCTGGACCCCGTCGGGGCCGTGCACGTGTGCAGTAGAGCCTTTTATACTCTTAGAAGGAGAGTCAGCAAGGTCCTTGAGCTGTGCTGCAAGGTCCTTGAGCCATGTTGTGATTGGTTGAATGGCTGGGTGGGCTGTTTGAGTCCAGCACAGTATAAAAGCAGGTATTCTGTCAGTTGCAAGTTGTCTGCAATCAGCGAATACTTGTGTGTTAGCACTCAGACCCTAGTCAGATCCCAAAGTGTGCTAGAACCAGCTGGAGCTGGGGATCCACACTTAGCCAGATTCTGTTGATAGCCTAAAGTACTAATTGCATTGTATATTGTGTATGACCTTTTGCCTGTTACCTGTTTATTCTCTTGTCTCCTGATTTTGTACTTTGCCAGCCCGTACCGTTACCGACTATTGGCTTGGCTTCTGACTACTCTTGTGTTTCTCGATTCTGTACCTCTGCCCATTTGATTTTCCATTACTGACCTTGGCTTGACCTCTGATCTTGATTTCTGTCTGTCCTGATCTGATACCGAACCATTTTCCGTTTGACTTCGCCCCCTTTAGTGGTTCGTCCACTAAAGGGTTAACTCTGCTGAGTTCTCCTTGTGGGGAACTCAGTAACTCCTTATTATTGCTGTTGAGGAACGCAATTCTGCATTCTTATCCTATTCACAGAATCGCACACACTGCCCTTTCTTTCAGAGGTCACCATTCCTCTGAGTTAACGTCAGTGTGGTGGGTTTTCCACAAGATATATCATCTGTACCTTGTGTTTTCCAGAGTACATATAAATATTTGTATTATTGGTGATTCTGCAGTTTACCATATAATCAAATATATCTGTATTACTGGTGATACTGCGGATCACCAATAATCAGAAAACTCTGAGTGTGTACACCAAAACACCACACCAAAACAGTACTGCAGACCAGTAAAAGTATCATGGAGGGAGTTGCCGAGCAGTTGCAGACTTTAACTACAGCAGTCGATGAGCTTAGAAACACCATTGCTGCTCAGCAGGCCCAGATCAACCAGCTGACTGAGGCCTTTCAGAAACTGCCGGCACCACTTAATGTTCTACTCTCCCCAGCCAGTAGCAAGCCTAAGATGGCTCTTCCTGAAAGATTTTCTGGTTCTCGGTCCGACTTCAGTAATTTCAAAAATCGTTGTTTAGCCTATTTTCAGATGAGGCCAATGTCATCTGGTTCTGAGGTACAGAGAGTAACTCTTATTAAAACTTTGTTACAAGGGGATTCTCAGACATGGGCTTTCAGCTTACCTGAGGGTCACTCTGCCTTATCTTCAGTGTCCGAGTTTTTCAAGAACATGGCCATCATATATGAGGATCCTGATTTAGCCGGCACTGTCGAACGTAAACTCCGATGCCTAAAGCAAGGCAATCGTATGGTTGAGGAGTACGCTGCCGAGTTTAGAAGGTGATCACCAATAATCAGAAAACTCTGAGTGTGTACACCAAAACACCACACCATAACATGTACTCTCCAGCCTGCTGGAACTTGTACACTAGTGCACAGTTAGTGTACTGTTAGTACCTCCCCTGCTCCTCTGGCGAGGTCTGACCAATCTAAAGTTACAGTTGCACCCAAACACTTACACTGGTTAGGTGTCCAGAGGTTAGTCATACTTGTATTATTGGTGATTCTGCAGATCATTAATAATCAGGTATACGTCTGTATTGTTGGTGATACTGCAGATCACCAATAATCAGACACTCTCTGTGTGCAGACACCCATCATTACAATTGTCTACTCTTTTCAGCCATGATCTAACCGAGGGTGCGTGAGGAGACTTCCAATGAAGGGGAATCATGGCCCTGGCTGCGTTGACCAAATGAATGACAATGGATTTTTTATATGATTTGATTGAGTCTGAGGTATCATGAAGTAGGAGACGACCAGGAGCAAAGGCAATCTTATTGCATGATATCTTTTCTATCAGGCAATGTATTTCAGTCCAGAATGGGACAATCCTGGGACAAGCCCAGAAAATATGTAGGATATCACTTCCAGGGGAGCCACATCTCCAGCATGTGTCCGGAGAAGTGGGGAAAATATTATGTAGTATCTGAGGTGTTCTGTACCATCTCGATAAAATCTTAAAGCCAAGTTCCTGAATGTTGACATTCAGTGAGCCTTTGTGGTTAAACAAAAAGATTTTCTGCCATTGCTCCTCATCTAACTCCATGCCTAAGTCTCTCTCCCATGCCTCCTGGAATTTAATTTTAGAGGGGATCATTGTTGACACCAGCATTTGGTATATCTGTGATACCAAATATCTATGTGGCTCAGTACATAGTAATCATTTTTCAAAATCTGTCAATTCTGATGTCCAGGTAGATTGCAAAAAATGTCTTATCTGAAAGTACTGCCATTTGGATAAAGGAGTGTTTTCTCTCATTGAGGACATCTCCTGATAGAGCATGACCTGGGCCCGCGTCAGAAAGTCCCTTACTCTCGGCACTCCACCTCTATCCCATGTAGAGATGAAGGGAATATCTTCTGCTGGTGTGAAAGAAGGATTACAACACATGGGGGTCAGGGGACCCTGGCTGCGAACTAGACCCAAAGTACGTAAATGGCGTCTCATACATTTCACAGATGCAACCATTAGGGGATTGTTCCAAGCACATTGTTTAACCTGAGGATGGTCGACACAGTCTAAGGTTGCAGCTTTGCAATCCGCCGTTACTTGTTCTATGTCTACCCATAATTTGGAAGTAGTTGGAGAAGCCCACTCCACCACTCTGCATAGCGGGGCTGCCATATGATACTTCTGAAGATCAGGAAGACCCATACCTCCCAGAAATTTGGGGATAGATAAAGTAGATCTGCTAATTCAGGGAGGTTTATTCCCCCAAATAAATGCATTAATTTGTGTCTGGAGGGATTTTAGAAAGCTAGGTGGCAGATCTATTGGATTACACTGGATGATGTACAAAATTCTAGGTAAGACATTCATTTTGATTGAGGCCATTCTGCCGAACCACGAGATGTGTTTTTGTGTCCCCCACTTTTGTAAATCAGAGTGAAGGGTAAGGCCAATCTTTTGAAAATTCGCTGCAAACAGTCCCCTCAGGTCGCCCGTAATGTTGATGCCCAAGTATCTGATAAAGTCAGATGCCCATTGGAACGCAAAATTGGTTTTGCATAAATGAACAGTATTCGAATCCAGAGAAATATTTAAAGCTTGCGATTTGTGGAAGTTAATTTTCAAATTAGAGATGTTACCAAAATCCTTGCATTTTTGTATTAAGTTGGAAAGAGAGATTAGGGGGTTGCGAAGAAAAAATAGCAAATCATCCGCAAATGTAGAGTTGAGCTGAAATTTTCGTAATTTCGCATTACTATAATTACGCATGCGAAATTTGCGATTACGATGCGAAATTAGCGTAGCGAAATTGCCATTAAAATCGTAATTGAAAATACCGTAAGCGTAATTTTCAACGCGAAATTTCGCGTTTCGTTCATGCCGTAATTTCGCATTAAACGCTACCGTAATTTCGCGTTAAACCGTAACGCTCCGTATAATATAAAAAAGCCGCCGACTTTAAGGGTTAATAGCAAAGCCCCCTTAAATGCTAAGAGCCTCAAATTTGGAGAATATATTAAGGAGATCAGGAGGAATAAGAGGAAAATTTTTTTTTTCAAAAAGACCTTATAGTTTTTGAGAAAATCGATGTTAAAGTTTCAAAGGAAAAATGTAAACATTTAAAAACCCGCCGACTTTAACGGTTAATAGCAAAGCCTGCTTAAAGTTTAGGAACACCAAATTCCCAGGGTATATTAAGGGGATCAGTGGGAATAAGAGGAAAAATTTTTTTTTCAAAAAGACCTTATAGTTTTTGAGAAAATCGATTTTTAAGTTTCAAGGGCGAAAATGTCTTTTAAATGCGGAAAATGTCAGTTTTTTTTGCACAGGTAACAATAGTGTATTATTTTCATAGATTCCCCCAAGTGGGAAGAGTTTTACTTACTTCGTTCTGAGTGTGGGAAATATAAAAAAAAAACGACGTGGGGTCCCCCCTCCCAGACCTCTTTAACCCCTTGTCCCCCATGCAGGCTGGGATAGCCAGAATGCGGAGCACCGGCCGCGTGGGGCTCCGCACCCTGACTATACCAGCCCGCATGGTCCATGGATTGGGGGGTCTCGGAAGGGGAGGGGCAGCCAAGCTTTCCCCTCCCCCTCCGAGCCCTTGTCCAATCCAAGGACAAGGGGCTCTTCTCCACCTCCGATGGGCGGTGGAGGTGGAGGCCGCGATTTCCTGGGTGGGGGGTTCATGGTGGAATCTGGGAGTCCCCTTTAAAAAGGGGTCCCCCAGATGCCCACCCCCCTCCCAGGAGAAATGAGTATAGAGGTACTTGTAGTACCCCTTACCCATTTCCTTTAAGAGTTAAAAGTAAATAAACACACAAACACATAGAAAAAGTATTTTAATTGAACAAAAAACATAACCACGAAAAAAGTCCTTTAATATTCTTAATTAACCATTAATACTTACCTGTCCCTTTAAATAAATGATCCCACGCAATATCCTCGGAAATGTTCTATCAGTTACAATGTAACAAAGTTATTATGTAACAACTTTGTTACATTGTAACTACGCCGCACCCGACGCCACTCGCCGCTCAGCCGCCGCATACGCGTCCGTGCAGGACGCTAAGTCCCCGCAGCTCCCGCTGTCCACCCCGCCCACATCTGTCACCCACATGTCACCCACATGTGGGTGACATGTGGGTGACATGTGGGAGAGGCGGGGAGGGCAGCGGAGCCGGCGGGGACTTAGCGTCCTGCACGGACCCGACAGAGCTCTGAGCTATATAGCTCAGAGCTCTGAGAAGCATCTTTGTATTTGGGCTCCAAGGAGCCCCATTGGTCCTTAGCAGACCAATGGGGTTCCTTCAAATCAGAAGGAACCCCATTGGTCTGCTAAGGACCAATGGGGCTCCTTGGAGCCCAAATACAAAGATGCTTTCGAGAGCTCTGAGCTATAGCTCAGAGCTCTGTCGGGTCCTGCAGCGCAGACGCGGCGGCGGCGGCGGTGAGTGACGTCGGGTGCGGCGTAGTTACAATGTAACAAAGTTGTTATATTGTAATAACTTTGTTACATTGTAACTGATAGAACATTTCCGAGGATATTGCGTGGGATCATTTATTTAAAGGGACAGGTAAGTATTAATGGTTAATTAAGAATATTAAAGGACTTTTTTCGTGGTTATGTTTTTTGTTCAATTAAAATACTTTTTCTATGTGTTTGTGTGTTTATTTACTTTTAACTCTTAAAGGAAATGGGTAAGGGGTACTACAAGTACCTCTATACTCATTTCTCCTGGGAGGGGGGTGGGCATCTGGGGGACCCCTTTTTAAAGGGGACTCCCAGATTCCACCATGAACCCCCCCACCCAGGAAATCGCGGCCTCCACCTCCACCGCCCATCGGAGGTGGAGAAGAGCCCCTTGTCCTTGGATTGGACAAGGGCTCGGAGGGGGAGGGGAAAGCTTGGCTGCCCCTCCCCTTCCGAGACCCCCCAATCCATGGACCATGCGGGCTGGTATAGTCAGGGTGCGGAGCCCCACGCGGCCGGTGCTCCGCATTCTGGCTATCCCAGCCTGCATGGGGGACAAGGGGTTAAAGAGGTCTGGGAGGGGGGACCCCACGTCGTTTTTTTTTTATATTTCCCACACTCAGAACGAAGTAAGTAAAACTCTTCCCACTTGGGGGAATCTATGAAAATAATACACTATTGTTACCTGTGCAAAAAAAACTGACATTTTCCGCATTTAAAAGACATTTTCGCCCTTGAAACTTAAAAATCGATTTTCTCAAAAACTATAAGGTCTTTTTGAAAAAAAATTTTTTCCTCTTATTCCCACTGATCCCCTTAATATACCCTGGGAATTTGGTGTTCCTAAACTTTAAGCAGGCTTTGCTATTAACCGTTAAAGTCGGCGGGTTTTTAAATGTTTACATTTTTCCTTTGAAACTTTAACATCGATTTTCTCAAAAACTATAAGGTCTTTTTGAAAAAAAATTTTTTCCTCTTATTCCCACTGATCCCCTTAATATACCCTGGGAATTTGGTGTTCCTAAACTTTAAGCAGGCTTTGCTATTAACCGTTAAAGTCGGCGGGTTTTTAAATGTTTACATTTTTCCTTTGAAACTTTAACATCGATTTTCTCAAAAACTATAAGGTCTTTTTGAAAAAAAAAAATTTTCCTCTTATTCCTCCTGATCTCCTTAATATATTCTCCAAATTTGAGGCTCTTAGCATTTAAGGGGGCTTTGCTATTAACCCTTAAAGTCGGCGGCTTTTTTATATTATACGGAGCGTTACGGTTTAACGCGAAATTACGGTAGCGTTTAATGCGAAATTACGGCATGATACGACTGTAATGCGAAAATTACGCGAAAATTACGCTTAAGCGAAATTTCGCGAAATCCTTCTTCATTACGATTATGTACTTACGGCCATAATCGTAATTACACTAATTACGCGAAATTTCGCAAAATCGTAATTAGGTCATTACGCTCATCTCTACGCAAATGCAGCTACCACATGATGAGTGTGGCCCACAGACAGTCCCTGAATACTGGAATCTGATCTAATTGCATTGAGAAATGGCTCAAGGGTAAGTATATAAATTAGGAGGGATAGGGGGCACCCCTGTCTAGTCCCGTTTGTGATACAAAACCTGTCTGAAAGAAGGCCATTAACCTTAACTCTTGCAGTAGGATTAGTGTATAGGAGGCCTATCCACTTACACATGGAGTCTCCCATTCCTAGGCGTGACAGGACGGCCCGAATATAGTCCCAGGCCACCCTGTCAAATGCCTTTTCAGCATCAGTAGAAAGGAGGAAAGCTTTTATTCCTTTTTTCTTTGCGTAGGCCATGATGTCAACTGCCCGCATTACATTATCCTTTGCTTCTTGGCCGGGTGTAAAACCCACCTGGTCCTGGTTCACATAGTCTGGGAGAAATGGGAGCAAGCGGTTAGCCAGAATTTTGGCCAAAATCTTCGCATCAAGATTTAGCAAAGATATGGGTCGGTAATTTGTACAGAACTGAGGGTCTTTGCCAGGTTTCGGAATTATCACGATGTGCGCCTCCAAAAATTGACTAGAAGGTAGTGTATCAGATGTAACTGAATTGAATGCTTTTATAAATGCTGGTGCTAGTTTATTTGAAAACATCTTGTTGTAATATTGACTTGTATATCCGTCTGGGCCAGGAGCTTTACCAGATTTCATTGCTTTAACAGCTGCCAGGAATTCATCTTCCTGGAGTGGAGATTCAAGATCTTCACGATCCGATTGCTCCAAATGAATTGGAGGGGCATAGTTAGATAAAAAAATCAGAAATCCTGCTGTCCTGAGAGGGTATCAAGTTATGTTCAGATACCTGACCCTGTAGGTTGTAGAGTGACTCATAATATCTCGCTGAGCATGTTTTCATCTGAATTTCCATAATGTACGTATGGTGAACATTACCAAAAGTTCAAAGATAATTTCATGTTAATCCAATTTGTTTAGATTTTGTTTTAATATATGGATAGTCCCTGATTGTTATAACAACATGCAATGTCTAATGATGCATATGACTGATTTTAATATAGTTATTTTTCCAGAGACTAAGAATGTTGAAAAATGTACCGGGAAACACAATGTTGGTGCCAAGTGCTCAACCAAATGCTAAAACATTTCAGGGTCCTCGTTAACTTTAGTACCCAAAAAAAGACAGGGGTAACATGAGGAAGTTTATTTGCCATCTGCCAAAAAATTGTAATGGGGCAAGCCACTCCTTAGCAGGTGAATAAGTAAAGAAGGTACGTATTTGTAATAGAATAAATCAAGCTGATGAGATAAACCTAAAAAAAAAAAAAAATACATAATGAATGTTTACCATGCATAAAAAAATCAAACCTGACTTTAAAATAATTTATATGCATATCACTCAATGTAAACTTCTTAAATATATGTCTTCTCACCATTGTACTGGTTCTTTTGATGGCTATTTGTGAGAATCTGCTCAGCTGCCTGCGCAGGCAGGCAGCCTTTTGACCACTGTTCAGGTCTGCATTCTGCAGGTCTCTGGAAGAGAGACCTCTTGTCAGTTTTGCAGCTTGCTGCTGAGGAATTTGCATACGTTTGTCATGCAGATTGCCTAGCCACATCCTTTGTAGGCTTGCTCTATATATACCATGTGATATCACAGACCTGGGCTGGTCATAAGGGTTAGTCCTGTGTAACACTCCTGGAGTGTCAGCCTTGCTCTTTGTTTGAAGATTAGCCTAGAGTAATTCCTGGGACTGCACTAGGCAGGTTCCCTAGTGCAGTTAGGATTGCATATCTGTTTGTTTGTCTGTTGCGATTGTCCTGTCCCAGCGGTGGTCGACAGGAAATCGTTCTGTGTGTCTGGGTGCTAACCGGAACAGCGGTTGTTACTGGTAGCCCCTTCTGATCTGTCTTGCCTGGATCGCACTCGCCTTGCGCTAGTGCTGTGGATCCTTCTGTTCAGTCTTCCTGAATTGCACTCGCCTTGCGCTAGTGCTGTGGATCCTTCTGGTCTGCAACTCTCTTGCTGTACTTGGATTGCACTTGCTCTGGCGGAAAGAGCAGTGGATCGTATCTCTCACTTATTCCTGTTTTCGTGTATCTGTCTTGTCTGCTACGAACGCTTGCTGGAGGCTCGGTGAGGTAACCATTAAGCAAGCGCTCGCGTCCTCTGTTTCATGTTTGTCTGTCAGTGGTTAGTTAGGCGTGCTTGTCTCTGTTGTGCTTAACACGCGGAGACTGCGCATAAATGCGTGCACTGTTGCGAATGAGTGCGGTGTTCGTGTTTAGTTAGCGTTTGTTATTTTCCTCATCTTCTCATTGTTTGATTTGCTGTGCCTTTGCTACTCTCGTGCTCTGCCTTGCTGTAGCCTTGTGTCAAGCCTGGCAATCGCCTCTCTCGCGGTTGTGTTCCTACTTCATATCTGCTGTTGTATGTGCACTGTCGCGGGTTGGCGACTAGATTGGGGCACATACATACATTCTTTCCTTGTGCTCATTCTCTTCCGCAATCGATTCTCTTGCGATTGCGTTCTCACTTGGTTTCTTCTGTTGTGTGTCCACCGTCGCAGGTTGGCGGCTAGATTGGTGGTCATACATAAATTCCTCATCTGTGCTTATTCGGTCTTGTGTCGCTGTTAGCAATCGCCATCTTTGGCAATTGCCTTCTCACTTTATCTTTATGGTTGTGTGTTCATCGTCGCAGGGTGGCGACTAGTTTGGTGGACACACATACCCTCTGTCGCTTTGATCTCTCTCTTTCAGGGCTATCTTGCCCTGCGTTTCTTCCCTTCGTACAATTCCCGTCTGGCGTCTGTGGCAGAGCAGAGGAGCTGTTCCTCTGCACTCCACAGCTCCACCTGTCGACAGGAATTTCCTTCTACAGGTGCATTGCACCTTTTGCTGGGTTTCCTCAAATTATACGCTTGTGGAGGATCTCCGCAGTGTCAGCGCACGTCTTGTGCGCTGATCACGGAGAGAATTCCACAATCGTTACACTATTTTCTCCAAACCCCTTTGACTTCATTTATGTTTCTTTGTAGAGTTTATAAAAATATCTCCTGTAAACCCTTCATTTGCTAAAGATTACTTACAAATGCAAATCATGAAACCTGTGCTGTTGATTTTGCTAAGCAGGTGAAGCTGTAAACAGTAAATTAATATGGCCTGGAGTTTGCATGAATTCAAACCACTGATTCAGAGGGGAAAACAACAACTACAGCCAGGAGCATCTGTGTGCTTTGTAAACCAGGGTGTATGCATGACTACCAATGAACATAAAAAAAAGAAAAAAACTTGTTATGAGTAAAATAGGATACTGCTGATAGAACGTATAAGAGCCAAAACATTAGATAAGCAAACCCTGATAGCCCTGATATGTAAGCTTAGTTTTAAATCTGGATTTATCCCTGGCTCTGCAGCACCCATACAACGTTTGGCTACAGAGTCCTGGAATTCACAACTCAAAGATTTTTTAAAATATATATGTGTGTGTGTGTGTGTGTGTGTGTGTGTGTGTGTGTGTGTGTGTGTGTGTGTGTGTGTGTGTGTGTGTGTGTGTGTGTGTGTGTACGTGTGTGTGTACGTGTGTGTGTACGTGTGTGTGTGTGTGTGTGTGTGTGTGTGTGTGTGTGTGTGTGTGTGTGTATGTGTGTGTGTGTGTGTGTGTGTGTGTGTGTGTATGTGTGTGTGTGTGTGTGTGTGTGTGTGTGTGTGTGTGTGTGTGTGTGTGTGTGTGTGTGTGTGTGTTTTCACCATTTTCACCATTTATTCTGTCTCTCCAGAGGAAGCTCAACATTATTATTTTTTTTTTTTTACATGGGGGCCTAAAGTTCTCTATAAACTCAAAATGAACCAGCATGATTGACCAAATCTTACTAAGCTTCTGAATCTGGAGCTACTCTGCATTTTGGACTAAAGGGCTAATATTATAGTCTTTCGAGCATTTGAGGAATAGTTTTCTTAACTTTTTTATATTTTTTTATATTGTAGAATATAACTTAAACAACCATCCCATTAACTTCTCAATCACTGTTAGTGATGTCCTTACATTTTCTGTTTGTTTCATGAAAATTAAATATTATATCATGGTACCTTTGTGATACTATTGTCCCTTCTTTTGCTGAGTATTTTGATTTTGACAATAAGTCCTCTAGTGGTGTGAAGCTTGTTAAGTGATATCATATTTTTTAAATACCAGCTACTATGTTCTATGGACCTTCACTTTATTTTAAATTATGATAACTAATAACCAGCATTTACAATTCTATGATGCCTCAAGTCTTATGTCATGTGTCTCATGGCAACTGTCTTTTTTCAATTTCCCCAGATTTGTTTGCTCAGCTTCCTCATTTTAAGACATGTTTTGACTTTCTTAATATCTTTTTTTTTATCTTGATTTATATTTAAATTTTAGGGTGTCTATAACTATTTCCTGTGTATCCCCTGTAGTTGTCTTTTAGCCTGAAAGGGAAAAAAACAGACGTAGACGTCAAGTCAGCTAGAATCTACATTTTTTTTTTCTGTTTTGTTTATCTCTTATTTAAAGACCAATGGATAAACAGGACCTAACTCTAGGGTGGTTTGTCTTAATCTCTATCATAACTTTGGCTGGAATTTTCACAAACATATACGTTATCATTGTCCTTTGTGCCAGTGTTTGTAAATATTGGAAGATGAGTGGCAATAATAAATTTATGCTGGCCCTGTGTATCACCGAAATATGTTTTAGCTGTCTGATTTTTTCTTATATTTTGACTTTTTATACCTTGCCAGTATTTTTTTCAACAAGCTCCATCACTCTTGTTATTTTCCTTATCATCATGTTTTTCATCAATTTTGTATCGTGGCTTACAGCCTTCTTCAGCTTCTTCTGCTATATCAAAATAAAACAATTTAGCTCTAACTTCTTTTCTAGGCTGAAGACAAACATTGATTCTTTAGTTCCATGGATGATCTTCATGTCATGTGTGCTGTCTTTGTTCACTTTCCTCCTTAATAGCTTGCAGCTCATTCGGCAAGAAGAACATTCACAACAGATCTCAAATGTTTCTTCCACTAACAGATCTCAAACACCAATGTCTCCACCTAGGATACGACCAGTAAATCTTTACATGTCGATCACTAGCACCTTGGTATCATTTCTCATTAGTGTGGTTACTATAGCTTCAACAGCTTGGTCACTGAACCTCCACAGAATAAAAATGACACAACATAACATATCATCTGGCAAGGAAAACAAGAAAAAGTTCAAAGCTAAAATCCAGATCATGATCTGCCTGCTGATTTTCCATGCAGTGATCTTCACGTTTATGTTTCTTTTTTATTTGAAAGTTTTTCCTAATAACAGCATAGGAGTATGGACTAGTCTGGTTATAATCTGCTCACACGGTCTGGGCCACTCAATTCTTCTGTCACTTGCTACTACAAAGCTGACAGAAGCCTGGATACATTTATTTCAATGCAAAATTCTATCTGGCATAAAATAAAAATACATAAATACCTAAAAACATAAAAGGCTAGACTATTTTATCATTGGTTCTTCTTCTTGTATATCCATTCTGAATAATTATTTACAGAATAAAACAAACAATAAGTTAATCAAGAACACACAAAAAAACAATAAAAAAAAAACAAAAAGTCAAACCAACCAAATGTCCTAATTCTGTTCATTTTTCCTTGCCAAAGAAGAACTTGTGGGAGTCCAGCACCATATGAGCTACTTTTCCCTTAGTATGATGATGAGTCCACATTAGCCCTCAACTGGTTAAAAAGGGAAAGTTGATTTTATCTAGTTACTGGATAAAGTCCATAAACACTTGTGTTTGTACAAAACCTATTACATACCTTAGGCCCTTGATAGTTTGGAGTCTGAGATGGGATTACATTTTTGAATGATGCGACAGCCTTGCATGCCACTTTATCCTTATCCCAAAGTATTTTCAAAATATTCTTACCCCAAATAGATGAAGAGTCAAACTTTGAACTGGCAGCCCATGGAGTAATTTATTTTAACTGTCCCATGGGTTCTGGACCACTGAGTAAAAACCTTATATACTGTCTCTTTTACACGCAGAGCTCTAGAGGAGTTGCAATGATGTTATCAACCAACTATTGCGTCAAGGTTCTGTTTTCTTTTCTGACCTCCAGGCTATTAGTGAAGCTAAAAAAGGACATGTGTGCTAATATTTGGATATTTTCCTTTTCAGAGGTCAATAATGCATTACCGCAACATGGATTGATCATAGAGTGAAAAATGAAAATAACAGATTACAGCCTTTTTTCAATACCAATACATTTTCGGACATACAAATGAATTCATATACATGAAATCACAATAGAATACCTTAAATATTTTGATTAAACCATACCTGTAAGGCATAATGAACCGCCTTAGCCCATAAGCAATGTTAAATATTTTAAATGGACTAGAATTAACTTTTTCTTGTAGGGTCCCAAATAGAAAGGCAAAACATGGGAGGGTCCCTTTTAATGTATTTAAAGGCGCAATACACATGCACTTACTGGATGGATGATAAAATCAGGCATAAAAAACACAACATAAAGCCCTGGGGAGGTCATCCAGCAGGTGAGTACCCTGAAGACTGCAGTGGCCAGCATTAGTGGGGGTCCAGATGGTAAAGTGACCCTAGGTGCCCTCTGTGGAACAGTCGTGTGCCAGTAACATTGCAACGCGTTACAGCATATCCACGCCTTTGTCAGGAGCCATAACAATGTCCCAAACAGCAGTAGGTAAAGTTGTTTAGCATTAAAAAGAAATGGATGCAGAGCAGCATATTTTTACTATGCTAAAGCTGTTAAAGATACTAAAGGAGTTGATTAGGATAACATTACTACCGCAAACCAGAGACTTCCCGCTACTGAGGTACATATCTAACTTTTTTTCTGACTTCAGGTGCCCTTTACAATACAGTTGGAGGATGCCAACATTTATTGTCCAAGGCCAGTCAACAATCAGATTTTGTTACATAGGGAACTAAGCTCATCTTTATTTGTACTCTATTTTTAAGTACAGGTAAGGAAAACGTCCTACAAGCTTTTTTGTTACACACAAAAATTCTTATGTAAGCTGTAAAGAGTAATAGATATAGTTGAATCTAAACTGAACCTACTTTTTAAACTTATAGAACAATGTAAGCATCACACACAAGCCAGTAATGAAAATTTTGAGTAGAATTGCATAGCCAGAGTGCCAAAACATGTTGCTCCTTAACCTGTAGTATGAATAATAATTTTGCTGTAGTGGTCACCGGGTACCAAATGTGAAAGTAGTATTAATAGTTGGTATTTAGCTATTTAGGAGAAGGCATGTATAGATATGTAGTCTTATTAAATATTTAATATGAGGGCCTAGTTTTGTAGACATAAAAAAATGAAGAGGCGGGAGGGGACTTGATGGTTAAAGGAAACCCGAGATGTACTAAAAAAGTTTGATACGTACCTAGGGCTTCCTTCAGCCCCAGGTATGGAGAAAGCCCCAGGCATGTATAAAACTTTTTTTTGTATGTCTCTGGTACACTTTAAGAATCTGTTTGATCACATTACAGCCAATGGAAGTAAGCTACTAGCCAGCCTTCCATTTTTTTTAACAAACCTGGAGGTGAGGCTAATTGGTTCCATGGTAGCTTTAAGTTAAGGGTGGAGGAAAATAGCATTACTTAGAAGGAACCCAAGATGAGAGACATATTGAGGCTAGCATATTTATTTCCTTTCAAACAATGCACATTACCAGGCTATCCTGCTGATCCTCTGCCTCTAATACTTTTTTATAGACTCTGAACAAGCATGCAAGTCAGATGCATACACTACTGACCAGAAAGATAAGCAGCAGGACTGATGGCGGGCAACTGGTATTGTGTAAAGGAAAATAAATATGGCAGCCCCCATATGTCTCTCACCTCAGGTTCTTTTTAATTGGTGACCATGAGAAAAGAGATTTTTGAGGTATTATCTGCTTTCTGCATTTCTGTTTCCAGTTTGCCTAAAGCACATTACTACAGGTACATAGGGTGAGCTGTAGACAAGAGATGGTGTTATGAATACTGTTGCACCCTGCTTCACCTGCTGGTGTTATCACAAGTCACCAGCAGGTGGCTCTGCTAACTTTACAATGTCACTTGCAGTTTCCAGTTTCACCACAAGATGGAGTATCTCAGTTTTAATCTGTTTCTGATGAACAGGTGTCCTCCTGGCAGTCAACCACTTCCTATTTAAGACAACCACACCCCTTGCAACATTGTCAGATCTTCAGTTGAGTTCTGTTGCTGGTTTACCGGACTTCCTGATACTCTGCCCTGTACTCGCTTAACCTGATCCACTTGTGTATGACCTTGGCTTACTTCCTGACATTGCTCGGCTCCTGTTACCTGATTCTGTCTGCTCTGTACTCGTTTATCCTGATCTGCTCATGTATGACCTTGGCTTGTTTCCTGACATTGCTTCTGTTTCCTGATTCTGTCTCCTCTGTACTTGTTTATCCTAATCTGCTCCTATATGACCTTGGCTTGCTTCCTGACATTGCTCCTGTTACCTGATTCGGTCTGCTCTGTACTGGCATATCCTAATCTGCTCTTGTATGACCTCAACTTGCTTCCACAATATATTGCTCCTGTTACCTGATCCTGTACCGCAATTGTTTGAGTATTGTGACATTATATAGTTTGTATATAGTTGGCTAGTCCGTGGCTTATTGCTGTGTGTTTGTGGGAGAGATTACTATTTGTTTTCACTTATATGTTTATAGCACAATTCATTAAAAGCACAGTTTCACAGTATATGTGTGTCCAGAATTTTGTATATGCTGCTTAGTGATCACCAGATATCTTGTCGATGGGAGCTGTGACAGATAGGGTTGGATTTGGTACAGAATGGATTTGGTACAGAGCACTGCTAATTTTGAATGTTGATTTGAATACAGCAGGAAGGGTTGTGGTAACCTCTAAGCCAAAGAGGTTGGGGTGGTATTCAGCCTGCATGAGCATCATAGAGGAGCAGAGGTTTGGAATGTACCAAATGTATTTCAATGCACCTGTAAATAAAGGACCACTTTTATTTATTTATTTATTGTATTTATAAAGCACCAACATATTACGCAGCGCTGGACATTAGTTTAGGCTACAGACAATATTTAGGGGTGACATGCAGCAATATGACAATACAGGAATACAAGAGAGACCAGATCACACAGCACAGTATGAGTACAAGGTAATGCTTAGTCAGTCACTGGATGGAGCATGGAGATTAGGCCAGTCGAGTTCACTCAGATCCATAGCATGGGTTCACAGTAATGGAGGTGCATGATCAGGTAGCACACAAAAGGAGGAGGACCTTGCCCAAAGGCTTACAATCTAGAGGGAGAGGTAGGGACATGAAAGGTAGGGGACCAGGGTTCAGCTGCGGGTTTAGAGCACTTGTGAGGGGGGTAGGCCAGAGTGAAAGGGTGAGTTTTGAGGGCCTTGTTGAAGGAGGGGACTGCCCTAATGGGTGGAGGTAGGGAGTTCCATAGTGTTGGAGCAGCTCTTGAGAAGTCCTGGAGGCGTGCATGGGACTGGATGATGCAGGGGGCAGTCACTGGAGGAGCGAGGTGTGTGGCTAGGTGTGTACCTCTGAGTAAGATTGGAAATGTAGGTTGGACAGGTTTTGTGGACAGATTTGTAGGTCAGACACAATATCTTGAACCTGATTCTGGACTGGATAGGAAGCCAGCCACTATCATGAGAAATTGTAAAATGTATAATGTGCATGGAAGGAAGAATTATTAGGATTTGACCATCTTTGTTAAGCATTAATAAGAGTTCACATTACTGAGGGTTATCAGCTTTGGAGCAGCTCTGTTATTACTGTATGTCTGGCAATTCCTCAAGTTACTTGATGAACCTAATAGGACTATTTCAAGGATGGCCAAACTTATTTTATACTTTATTTCTTTTTTGCTACCAGCTGTATTTAGAGACTGGGGACATTCACATGTGAGATGTCACAGACTTTGTTTAGCTATATCTTGGGGCAGCTCTTGACAACTATGTACAATGGCAAGAAAATAAGTAAATACGCCATCATCTGAGAAGAAGTGGACTGCTATCAAGAGTCATTTTTAGTCTGTGGCATGCATGATGAATCTTTAGGAAGAGTTAGGCTGTCAACATGTTGCTTTGACACCACCTAAACACACAAACATACATGTCACAACCAGAAAATGCCTAGATATTCCATAAATTTGCACTTGGTATGTGATGGAAGCATAAGATTGCTGTACACATTATCAGACTTCCCAGATTCCCGTCATGACACCTAGCAAACAATTAAAAAAATCTCTGCACTCAAAACACATGGTCACAGCTAGTGTTGGGCGAACAGTGTTCGCCACTGTTCGGGTTCTGCAGAACATCACCCTGTTCGGGTGATGTTCGAGTTCGGCCGAACCCCTTACGGTGCTCGGCCAAACCGTTCGGCCACATGGCCGAACTAAGAGCGCATGGCCGAACGTTCCCCGAACGTTCGGCTAGCGCTGTGATTGGCCGAACGGGTCACGTGGTTCGGGCCCGAACGCGCTCTGATTGGCCGAACGGTCACGTGGTTCGGGTAAATAAATACCTGAACCACGTCATATCTCCGCCATTTGTCTGTGGGTTTAGCTTTGGGTAGGCAGGCAGGGTAGTTCGCTCTCCAGCCACGCTAGCCAGGGTCCCCCCCAGTCATTGTGTGTCGCTGCTGGGAACAGTAGTACACCGCTCGCTCAGCCACACTATATATAGCATTGTTTACTGCCACTGTGTACCTCGCTCAGCCACGCTATATATATAGCATTGTGTTTTCTGACACTCTGTGTACACGGCTTAGCCTGACTAATATAGCATTGTGTGTACTGCCACTGTGTACCTCGCTCAGCTACGCTATATATATAGCATTGTGTTTTCTGACACTCTGTGTACACGGCTTAGCCTGACTAATATAGCATTGTGTGTACTGCCACTGTGCACCTCGCTCAGCCACGCTATATATAGCATTGTGTGTACTGCCACTGTGCACCTCGCTCAGCCACGCTATATATAGCATTGTGTGTACTGCCACTGTGCACCTCGCTCAGCCACGCTATATATATAGCATTGTGTTTTCTGACACTCTGTGTACACGGCTTAGCCTGACTAATATAGCATTGTGTGTACTGCCACTGTGCACCTCGCTCAGCCACGCTATATATAGCATTGTGTGTACTGCCACTGTGCACCTCGCTCAGCCACGCTATATATAGCATTGTGTGTACTGCCACTGTGCACCTCGCTCAGCCACGCTATATATAGCATTGTGTGTACTGCCACTGTGCACCTCGCTCAGCCACGCTATATATATAGCATTGTGTTTTCTGACACTCTGTGTACACGGCTTAGCCTGACTAATATAGCATTGTGTGTACTGCCACTGTGCACCTCGCTCAGCCACGCTATATATAGCATTGTGTGTACTGCCACTGTGCACCTCGCTCAGCCACGCTATATATAGCATTGTGTGTACTGCCACTGTGCACCTCGCTCAGCCACGCTATATATAGCATTGTGTGTACTGCCACTGTGCACCTCGCTCAGCCACGCTATATATATAGCATTGTGTTTTCTGACACTCTGTGTACACGGCTTAGCCTGACTAATATAGCATTGTGTGTACTGCCACTGTGCACCTCGCTCAGCCACGCTATATATAGCATTGTGTGTACTGCCACTGTGCACCTCGCTCAGCCACGCTATATATAGCATTGTGTGTACTGCCACTGTGCACCTCGCTCAGCCACGCTATATATATAGCATTGTGTTTTCTGACACTCTGTGTACACGGCTTAGCCTGACTAATATAGCATTGTGTGTACTGCCACTGTGCACCTCGCTCAGCCACGCTATATATAGCATTGTGTGTACTGCCACTGTGCACCTCGCTCAGCCACGCTATATATAGCATTGTGTGTACTGCCACTGTGCACCTCGCTCAGCCACGCTATATATAGCATTGTGTGTACTGCCACTGTGCACCTCGCTCAGCCACGCTATATATAGCATTGTGTTTTCTGACACTCTGTGTACACGGCTTAGCCTGACTAATATAGCATTGTGTGTACTGCCACTGTGCACCTCGCTCAGCCACGCTATATATAGCATTGTGTTTTCTGACACTCTGTGTACACGGCTTAGCCTGGCTCTATAGCATTGTGTGTACTGCCACTGTGCACCTCGCTCAGCCACGCTATATATAGCATTGTGTTTACTGCCACTCTGTGTACACCGCTCAGCCAGACTATATACCGTTGTTTACTGACACTCTGTGTACACCGCTCAGCCAGACTATATACCATTGTTTACTGACACTCTGTGTACACGGCTCAGCCTGACTATAAAGCATTGTGTGTACTGCCACTGTGCACCTCGCTCAGCCACGCTATATATAGCATTGTGTTTTCTGACACTCTGTGTACACGGCTTAGCCTGACTATATAGCATTGTGTGTACTGCCACTGTGCACCTCGCTCAGCCACGCTATATATAGCATTGTGTTTACTGCCACTCTGTGTACACCGCTCAGCCAGACTATATACCGTTGTTTACTGACACTCTGTGTACACCGCTCAGCCAGACTATATACCATTGTTTACTGACACTCTGTGTACACGGCTTAGCCTGACTAATATAGCATTGTGTGTACTGCCACTGTGCACCTCGCTCAGCCACGCTATATATAGCATTGTGTTTTCTGACACTCTGTGTACACGGCTTAGCCAGACTATATAGCATTGTGTGTACTGCCACTCTGTGTACACCGCTCAGCCAGACTATATAGCATTGTGTTTACTTCCACTCTGTGTCTGCTGGGCCTGGGAACAGTAGTACACCGCTCACCCGCCACTGTATAGCATTGTGCTCTGTGTCGCTGCTGGGAATAGTGGTACTGTATAGCATTTCTGTACTGCCACTGTACTGCTGCCAGTCAGCGTGTACTGTAAGGATAAGTGAAATGAGGAAGAAATCCGGTGAAAGAGGAAGGGGCAAGGGAAGAGGTGTTTCCCCTGACGGTTCACGTACAGGCCACAGGGGAGCACCCAAGAAAACCCACTCAATACCGCCCATGTTGTCCAGGACAACAACCCTCACAAATCCAAAAGAACAGGACCAGATAATTACTTGGATGACCTCTCAAGCGTCCAGCAGTGGGTTAAGCAGCACCAGCACATCACGCACGAGGTCCGAGTCCTCAGCCAGTTACAAGGAGCCAGTGGGCACAAAGCTGACACAACCGGCAGCGACACCACGCACACAACTGCCAGATAACCAGTCCTATGAATTACCTCAGGACACAATGGGGTATTCGCAGGAGCTATTCCCAGCCCAACAAACTTCCACCTATGAAAGGTCAATGGAGGAACAGCCAGAAATGTTGTGCCCGGATTCACAACCATTAACTGTGGGAAATGCACCGCGCACTGAAATACAAGGCGAGTCCGAGGAGGACTCGGAAACCCAAATCCCAGAGCAAGTTGGGCAGGAGGGGTTGCAATTGCAGGAGGTCGGCCGACAAGATCTGGAAGACGACGTTGGAGTGAGCTGCGCAGAGGTTGTTCTGGGGAGCTCTACTCCACAGCGGCGGCCCCCCACAATGACATATGACGAGTTTGAGGAGATGGAAGAGGAGGGTATGGACAATGTGGACAGAGACCCAGATTTTATTTGTGAACGAGAACATCGCCGTCGTAGCAGCAGCACAGATGAGTCTGTTGAAGAACCCACTGCTGCACGAGTTCGCCTTGTGCCACAAGGTAGGCGGCGCGCAATTTCAGGCACCACAAGCTGAAGTTAGAGTGAGAGGCAAAAGAGGAGGAAACAGAAATCGCCAGCAAGGAGGCAGGTGCTCCAAAGTCTGGGCTTTCTTTGAAGACTGCACTGAGGATGTTACCATGGCGATTTGCAAGGTGTGCAAGACTCGCCTGAGCAGGGGGAAAAGTATTAACAACCTCTCCACCACCAGCATGAGCCGCCACATGCTATCCAAACATCCCACTCTGTGGGCAAACGCGGCAGGACAGGGTACCAGCAACACTGCCTCCCTTGGGTTCACCAGACTCACCACCAGACCCGCCTCAGCAGCAGCAGTAGCCCAGCCATTGCGTGGTTCACAACATTCACAAACATCAGACGACGCTGACACTGTCACTTTCCGGAGTAGTGCTCTTGAGGTCTCCCAGTGTTCATCAAACACAACAACCAACAGCCCTTCCGTGTGCAGTGCTACGGTTCAGTTGTCTGTGTCGGAGATGTTTGAGCGCAAGAGGAAATTGCCAGCAAATGACCCCCGGGCCGTGGCAGTAACAGCCAGCATAGCCAAGCTTCTGGCCTGCGAAATGCTGCCATATCGAGTGGTGGAGACAAACAGCTTCAAGGGCATGATGTCAGTGGCCATCCCACGTTACGTGGTTCCCAGCCGCTACCACTTTGCGCGCTCTGCAGTGCCTGAGTTGCATGAGCACGTGGTCAGCAAAATAACCCGAAGCTTGAAGAATGCCGTTGCCTGCAAGGTTCACCTCACCACTGACACTTGGACGAGTGCGTTCGGCCAGGGTCGATACATCTCCCTTACCGCGCACTGGGTGAACCTTGTGGAGCCTGGCAGCGATTCCTCACCTGCTACGGCGCGGGTGTTGCCCACGCCGCAAACAGCTGCACCGCCGTCCCTCCCACTGGATAACAACAGCAGCACCTACCTCTCTGACTCCTTCTCCTCCAACGCATCTCAAAGCTGTACCTCATCCGGAAACGCTAACCCAGCAGCAGTAGGATCGTGGAAGCAGTGCAGCACAGCTGTTGGCATGCGTCAGCAAGCGTTGCTGAAGCTGATCTGCCTTGGGGATAAGCAGCACACAGGGGAGGAAATTTGGAAGGGAATAAAGGAACAGACGGATTTGTGGCTGGCACCGCTGGACTTGAAACCGGGCATGGTTGTGTGTGATAATGGGAGTAATCTCATTCGCGCTTTAAGGTTGGCTAAGCTGACACACATCCCTTGCCTGGCGCACGTGATGAACCTAGTAGTTCAGCGGTTCCTGAGGACATACCCAGGCGTGGCCGATCTTCTGTTGAAGGTGCGTCGAGTGGCCAAACATTGTAGAAATTCCAGTACTGCTTCGGGGGCACTCGCCAAGATGCAGGAGCGCTTCAATCTCCCCCACCATCGCTTGCTGTGTGATGTCCCTACGCGCTGGAATTCTACGCTGCACATGCTAGCACGCTTTTGTGAGCAGAAGAGTGCAGTGGTCCAGTACATGACGGCGCAGTACCGAGGCGCATCCGGACAGCTGCCAAGCTTCTGTGGATCCGATTGGGCCAACATGTTGGACCTCTGCCAAGTCCTCCAAAATTTTGAGCAATCCACGTTGCTTGTGAGCAGTGACAACTCTTCAGTCAGCATTACCATACCACTGCTGTGTTTACTGAAGAGGTCAATGTTGAAAATCAAGGAAACAGCTGTCATGATGCAACTGGGGGAATCTGAAGGAGAAAACGATCAGCGTGATGGTACCAACATCAGGCCATCCGCCTCAGGGAACGCTGGCCCCAGCAGCTATGACGAAGAAGAGGAGGAGGAACAGCTGGAGTTGGAGCAGGAATTTCATGCCACCACTGACGAGGGCCAGAGCGGTGCATGTTGGACTTCCACAATTCAACGCGAATGGTCAGCAGAAGCAGACCAGGAGGAAGGTGACGACTATGATGCATCACAACAACTATCACAATGCTCACAAGAGGATGATGAGGATTCTGGTAGGACTCTGGCACACATGGCTCAATTCATGCTAGGTACTTTTTTAGTTGAAAAGTAATGAAAAGTTATTTTAAATCGAAGATGAAAAATTATCTCCCAGGAGAAAACTCAGGTGAGAAAGTGAATTGCATATGGCCCGTAATGTCTAATAATGAATATGACTGATTTTAATATAGTTATTTTTCCAGAGACTAGGAATGTTGAAAAATGTTATAGTCTCCAACACTTTAGGAGGGTACCATGGGAAACACAATGTTGGTGCCAAGTGCTCAATCAAATGCTCAAACATTTCAGGGTCCTCATTAACTTTAGTATCCCAAAAAGACAGGGGTAACATGAGAAAGTTGATTTGCCATCTGCCAAAAAAAATGTAATGGGGCAAGCCACTCCTTAGCAGGTGAATAAGTAAAGAAGGTACGTATTTGTAATAGAATAAATCAAGATGATGAGATAAACCTAAAAAAAAAAATAAAAAGAGACATAATGAATTTTTACTGTGCATAAAAAAATCAAACCTGATTTTAAAATAATTTATATGCATATTACTCAATGTCATCTTCTTAAATATATGTCTTCTCACCATTGTACTGGTTCTTTCTATGGCTATTTTCTCCAAACCCCTTTGACTTGTTTTATGTTTCTTTGTAGAGTTTATAAAAATATCTCCTGTAAACCCTTCATTTGCTAAAGATTACTTACAAATGCAAATCATGAAACCTGTGCTGTTGATTTTGCTAAGCAGGTGAAGCTGTAAACAGTAAATTAATATGGCCTGGAGTTTGCATGAATTCAAACCACTGATTCAGAGGGGAAAACAACAACTACACCCAGGAGCATCTGTGTGCTTTGTAAACCAGGGCATATGCATGACTAACACTGAACATAAAAAAAAAGAAAAAAACTTGTTATAAGTAAAATAGGATACTGCTGATAGAACGTATAAGAGCCAAAGCATTAGATAAGCAAACCCTGATAGCCCTGATATGTAAGCTTAGTTTTAAATCTGGATTTATCCCTGGCTCTGCAGCACCCATACAACGTTTGGCTACAGAGTCCTGGAATTCACAACTCAAAGATTTTTTAAAATATATATGTGTGTGTGTGTGTGTGTGTGTGTGTGTGTGTGTGCGTGCGTGCGTGCGTGCGTGCGTGCGTGCGTGCGTGCGTGCGTGCGTGCGTGCGTGCGTGCGTGCGTGTGTTTTCACCATTTTCACCATTTATTCTGTCTCTCCAGAGGAAGCTCAACATTATTATTTTTTTTTTTTACATGGGGGCCTAAAGTTCTCTATAAACTTAAAATGAACCAGCATGATTGACCAAATCTTACTAAGCTTCTGAATCTGGAGCTACTCTGCATTTTGGACTAAAGGGCTAATATTATAGTCTTTCGAGCATTTGAGGAATAGTTTTCTTAACTTTTTTTTTTTTTAATATTGTAGAATATAACTTAAACAAGCATCCCATTAACTTCTCAATCACTGTTAGTGATGTCCTTACATTTTCTGTTTGTTTCATGAAAATTAAATATTATATCATGGTACCTTTGTGATACTATTGTCCCTTCTTTTAATGAATATTTTGACAATAAGTCCTCTAGTGGTGTGAAGCTTTTTAAGTGATATAATTACTTTTTAAATACCAGCTACTATGTTCTATGGACCCTCACCTTAATTTAAATTATGATAACTAATGACCAGCATTTACAATTCTATGATGCCTCAAGTCTTATGTCATGTGTCTCATGGCAACTGTCTTTTTTCAATTTCCCCAGATTTGTTTGCTCAGCTTCCTCATTTTAAGGCATGTTTTGACTTTCTTAATATCTTTTTTTATCTTGATTTATATTTAAATTTTAGGGTGTCTATAAGTATTTCCTGTGTATCCCCTGTAGTTGTCTTTTAGCCTGAAAAAAAAATGTAAACGTCAAGTCAGCTAGAATCTAAATATTTTTTTTGTTTTGTTTTTCTCTTATTTAAAGACCAATGGATAAACAGGACCTAACTCTAGGGTGGTTTGTCTTAATCTTTATCATAACTTTGGCTGGAATTTTCACAAACATATACGTTATCATTGTCCTTTGTGCCAGTGTTTGTAAATATTGGAAGATGAGTGGCAATAATAAATTTATGCTGGCCCTGTGTATCACCGAAATATGTTTTAGCTGTCTGATTTTTTCTTATATTTTGACTTTTTATACCTTGCCAGTATTTTTTTCAACAAGCTCCATCACTCTTGTTATTTTCCTTATCATCATGTTTTTCATCAATTTTGTATCGTGGCTTACAGCCTTCTTCAGCTTCTTCTGCTATATCAAAATAAAACAATTTAGCTCTAACTTCTTTTCTAGGCTGAAGACAAACATTGATTCTTTAGTTCCATGGATGATCTTCATGTCATGTGTGCTGTCTTTGTTCACTTTCCTCCTTAATAGCTTGCAGCTCATTCGGCAAGAAGAACATTCACAACAGATCTCAAATGTTTCTTCCACTAACAGATCTCAAACACCAATGTCTCCACCTAGGATACGACCAGTAAATCTTTACATGTCGATCACTAGCACCTTGGTATCATTTCTCATTAGTGTGGTTACTATAGCTTCAACAGCTTGGTCACTGAACCTCCACAGAATAAAAATGACACAACATAACATATCATCTGGCAAGGAAAACAAGAAAAAGTTCAAAGCTAAAATCCAGATCATGATCTGCCTGCTGATTTTCCATGCAGTGATCTTCACGTTTATGTTTCTTTTTTATTTGAAAGTTTTTCCTAATAACAGCATAGGAGTATGGACTAGTCTGGTTATAATCTGCTCACACGGTCTGGGCCACTCAATTCTTCTGTCACTTGCTACTACAAAGCTGACAAAAGCCTGGATACATTTATTTCAATGCAAAATTCTATCTGGCATAAAATAAAAATACATAAATACCTAAAAACATAAAAGGCTAGACTATTTTATCATTGGTTCTTCTTCTTGTATATCCATTCTGAATAATTATTTACAGAATAAAACAAACAATAAGTTAATCAAGAACACACAAAAAAACAATAAAAAAAAAACAAAAAGTCAAACCAACCAAATGTCCTAATTCTGTTCATTTTTCCTTGCCAAAGAAGAACTTGTGGGAGTCCAGCACCATATGAGCTACTTTTCCCTTAGTATGATGATGAGTCCACATTAGCCCTCAACTGGTTAAAAAGGGAAAGTTGATTTTATCTAGTTACTGGATAAAGTCCATAAACACTTGTGTTTGTACAAAACCTATTACATACCTTAGGCCCTTGATAGTTTGGAGTCTGAGATGGGATTACATTTTTGAATGATGCGACAGCCTTGCATGCCACTTTATCCTTATCCCAAAGTATTTTCAAAATATTCTTACCCCAAATAGATGAAGAGTCAAACTTTGAACTGGCAGCCCATGGAGTAATTTATTTTAACTGTCCCATGGGTTCTGGACCACTGAGTAAAAACCTTATATACTGTCTCTTTTACACGCAGAGCTCTAGAGGAGTTGCAATGATGTTATCAACCAACTATTGCGTCAAGGTTCTGTTTTCTTTTCTGACCTCCAGGCTATTAGTGAAGCTAAAAAAGGACATGTGTGCTAATATTTGGATATTTTCCTTTTCAGAGGTCAATAATGCATTACCGCAACATGGATTGATCATAGAGTGAAAAATGAAAATAACAGATTACAGCCTTTTTTCAATACCAATACATTTTCGGACATACAAATGAATTCATATACATGAAATCACAATAGAATACCTTAAATATTTTGATTAAACCATACCTGTAAGGCATAATGAACCGCCTTAGCCCATAAGCAATGTTAAATATTTTAAATGGACTAGAATTAACTTTTTCTTGTAGGGTCCCAAATAGAAAGGCAAAACATGGGAGGGTCCCTTTTAATGTATTTAAAGGCGCAATACACATGCACTTACTGGATGGATGATAAAATCAGGCATAAAAAACACAACATAAAGCCCTGGGGAGGTCATCCAGCAGGTGAGTACCCTGAAGACTGCAGTGGCCAGCATTAGTGGGGGTCCAGATGGTAAAGTGACCCTAGGTGCCCTCTGTGGAACAGTCGTGTGCCAGTAACATTGCAACGCGTTACAGCATATCCACGCCTTTGTCAGGAGCCATAACAATGTCCCAAACAGCAGTAGGTAAAGTTGTTTAGCATTAAAAAGAAATGGATGCAGAGCAGCATATTTTTACTATGCTAAAGCTGTTAAAGATACTAAAGGAGTTGATTAGGATAACACTACTACCGCAAACCAGAGACTTCCCGCTACTGAGGTACATATCTAACTTTTTTTCTGACTTCAGGTGCCCTTTACAATACAGTTGGAGGATGCCAACATTTATTGTCCAAGGCCAGTCAACAATCAGATTTTGTTACATAGGGAACTAAGCTCATCTTTATTTGTACTCTATTTTTAAGTACAGGTAAGGAAAACGTCCTACAAGCTTTTTTGTTACACACAAAAATTCTTATGTAAGCTGTAAAGAGTAATAGATATAGTTGAATCTAAACTGAACCTACTTTTTAAACTTATAGAACAATGTAAGCATCACACACAAGCCAGTAATGAAAATTTTGAGTAGAATTGCATAGCCAGAGTGCCAAAACATGTTGCTCCTTAACCTGTAGTATGAATAATAATTTTGCTGTAGTGGTCACCGGGTACCAAATGTGAAAGTAGTATTAATAGTTGGTATTTAGCTATTTAGGAGAAGGCATGTATAGATATGTAGTCTTATTAAATATTTAATATGAGGGCCTAGTTTTGTAGACATAAAAAAATGAAGAGGCGGGAGGGGACTTGATGGTTAAAGGAAACCCGAGATGTACTAAAAAAGTTTGATACGTACCTAGGGCTTCCTTCAGCCCCAGGTATGGAGAAAGCCCCAGGCATGTATAAAACTTTTTTTTGTATGTCTCTGGTACACTTTAAGAATCTGTTTGATCACATTACAGCCAATGGAAGTAAGCTACTAGCCAGCCTTCCATTTTTTTTAACAAACCTGGAGGTGAGGCTAATTGGTTCCATGGTAGCTTTAAGTTAAGGGTGGAGGAAAATAGCATTACTTAGAAGGAACCCAAGATGAGAGACATATTGAGGCTAGCATATTTATTTCCTTTCAAACAATGCACATTACCAGGCTATCCTGCTGATCCTCTGCCTCTAATACTTTTTTATAGACTCTGAACAAGCATGCAAGTCAGATGCATACACTACTGACCAGAAAGATAAGCAGCAGGACTGATGGCGGGCAACTGGTATTGTGTAAAGGAAAATAAATATGGCAGCCCCCATATGTCTCTCACCTCAGGTTCTTTTTAATTGGTGACCATGAGAAAAGAGATTTTTGAGGTATTATCTGCTTTCTGCATTTCTGTTTCCAGTTTGCCTAAAGCACATTACTACAGGTACATAGGGTGAGCTGTAGACAAGAGATGGTGTTATGAATACTGTTGCACCCTGCTTCACCTGCTGGTGTTATCACAAGTCACCAGCAGGTGGCTCTGCTAACTTTACAATGTCACTTGCAGTTTCCAGTTTCACCACAAGATGGAGTATCTCAGTTTTAATCTGTTTCTGATGAACAGGTGTCCTCCTGGCAGTCAACCACTTCCTATTTAAGAAAACCACACCCCTTGCAACATTGTCAGATCTTCAGTTGAGTTCTGTTGCTGGTTTACCGGACTTCCTGATACTCTGCCCTGTACTCGCTTAACCTGATCCACTTGTGTATGACCTTGGCTTACTTCCTGACATTGCTCGGCTCCTGTTACCTGATTCTGTCTGCTCTGTACTCGTTTATCCTGATCTGCTCATGTATGACCTTGGCTTGTTTCCTGACATTGCTTCTGTTTCCTGATTCTGTCTCCTCTGTACTTGTTTATCCTAATCTGCTCCTATATGACCTTGGCTTGCTTCCTGACATTGCTCCTGTTACCTGATTCGGTCTGCTCTGTACTGGCATATCCTAATCTGCTCTTGTATGACCTCAACTTGCTTCCACAATATATTGCTCCTGTTACCTGATCCTGTACCGCAATTGTTTGAGTATTGTGACATTATATAGTTTGTATATAGTTGGCTAGTCCGTGGCTTATTGCTGTGTGTTTGTGGGAGAGATTACTATTTGTTTTCACTTATATGTTTATAGCACAATTCATTAAAAGCACAGTTTCACAGTATATGTGTGTCCAGAATTTTGTATATGCTGCTTAGTGATCACCAGATATCTTGTCGATGGGAGCTGTGACAGATAGGGTTGGATTTGGTACAGAATGGATTTGGTACAGAGCACTGCTAATTTTGAATGTTGATTTGAATACAGCAGGAAGGGTTGTGGTAACCTCTAAGCCAAAGAGGTTGGGGTGGTATTCAGCCTGCATGAGCATCATAGAGGAGCAGAGGTTTGGAATGTACCAAATGTATTTCAATGCACCTGTAAATAAAGGACCACTTTTATTTATTTATTTATTGTATTTATAAAGCACCAACATATTACGCAGCGCTGGACATTAGTTTAGGCTACAGACAATATTTAGGGGTGACATGCAGCAATATGACAATACAGGAATACAAGAGAGACCAGATCACACAGCACAGTATGAGTACAAGGTAATGCTTAGTCAGTCACTGGATGGAGCATGGAGATTAGGCCAGTCGAGTTCACTCAGATCCATAGCATGGGTTCACAGTAATGGAGGTGCATGATCAGGTAGCACACAAAAGGAGGAGGACCTTGCCCAAAGGCTTACAATCTAGAGGGAGAGGTAGGGACATGAAAGGTAGGGGACCAGGGTTCAGCTGCGGGTTTAGAGCACTTGTGAGGGGGGTAGGCCAGAGTGAAAGGGTGAGTTTTGAGGGCCTTGTTGAAGGAGGGGACTGCCCTAATGGGTGGAGGTAGGGAGTTCCATAGTGTTGGAGCAGCTCTTGAGAAGTCCTGGAGGCGTGCATGGGACTGGATGATGCAGGGGGCAGTCACTGGAGGAGCGAGGTGTGTGGCTAGGTGTGTACCTCTGAGTAAGATTGGAAATGTAGGTTGGACAGGTTTTGTGGACAGATTTGTAGGTCAGACACAATATCTTGAACCTGATTCTGGACTGGATAGGAAGCCAGCCACTATCATGAGAAATTGTAAAATGTATAATGTGCATGGAAGGAAGAATTATTAGGATTTGACCATCTTTGTTAAGCATTAATAAGAGTTCACATTACTGAGGGTTATCAGCTTTGGAGCAGCTCTGTTATTACTGTATGTCTGGCAATTCCTCAAGTTACTTGATGAACCTAATAGGACTATTTCAAGGATGGCCAAACTTATTTTATACTTTATTTCTTTTTTGCTACCAGCTGTATTTAGAGACTGGGGACATTCACATGTGAGATGTCACAGACTTTGTTTAGCTATATCTTGGGGCAGCTCTTGACAACTATGTACAATGGCAAGAAAATAAGTAAATACGCCATCATCTGAGAAGAAGTGGACTGCTATCAAGAGTCATTTTTAGTCTGTGGCATGCATGATGAATCTTTAGGAAGAGTTAGGCTGTCAACATGTTGCTTTGACACCACCTAAACACACAAACATACATGTCACAACCAGAAAATGCCTAGATATTCCATAAATTTGCACTTGGTATGTGATGGAAGCATAAGATTGCTGTACACATTATCAGACTTCCCAGATTCCCGTCATGACACCTAGCAAACAATTAAAAAAATCTCTGCACTCAAAACACATGGTCACAGCTAGTGTTGGGCGAACAGTGTTCGCCACTGTTCGGGTTCTGCAGAACATCACCCTGTTCGGGTGATGTTCGAGTTCGGCCGAACACCTGACGGTGCTCGGCCAAACCGTTCGGCCACATGGCCGAACTAAGAGCGCATGGCCGAACGTTCCCCGAACGTTCGGCTAGCGCTGTGATTGGCCGAACGGGTCACGTGGTTCGGGCCCGAACGCGCTCTGATTGGCCGAACGGTCACGTTGTTCGGGTAAATAAATACCCGAACCACGTCATATCTCCGCCATTTGTCTGTGGGTTTAGCTTTGGGTAGGCAGGCAGGGTAGTTCGCTCTCCAGCCACGCTAGCCAGGGTCCCCCCCAGTCATTGTGTGTCGCTGCTGGGAACAGTAGTACACCGCTCGCTCAGCCACACTATATATAGCATTGTTTACTGCCACTGTGTACCTCGCTCAGCTACGCTATATATATAGCATTGTGTTTTCTGACACTCTGTGTACACGGCTTAGCCTGACTAATATAGCATTGTGTGTACTGCCACTGTGCACCTCGCTCAGCCACGCTATATATAGCATTGTGTGTACTGCCACTGTGCACCTCGCTCAGCCACGCTATATATAGCATTGTGTGTACTGCCACTGTGCACCTCGCTCAGCCACGCTATATATATAGCATTGTGTTTTCTGACACTCTGTGTACACGGCTTAGCCTGACTAATATAGCATTGTGTGTACTGCCACTGTGCACCTCGCTCAGCCACGCTATATATAGCATTGTGTGTACTGCCACTGTGCACCTCGCTCAGCCACGCTATATATAGCATTGTGTGTACTGCCACTGTGCACCTCGCTCAGCCACGCTATATATAGCATTGTGTGTACTGCCACTGTGCACCTCGCTCAGCCACGCTATATATATAGCATTGTGTTTTCTGACACTCTGTGTACACGGCTTAGCCTGACTAATATAGCATTGTGTGTACTGCCACTGTGCACCTCGCTCAGCCACGCTATATATAGCATTGTGTGTACTGCCACTGTGCACCTCGCTCAGCCACGCTATATATAGCATTGTGTGTACTGCCACTGTGCACCTCGCTCAGCCACGCTATATATAGCATTGTGTGTACTGCCACTGTGCACCTCGCTCAGCCACGCTATATATAGCATTGTGTGTACTGCCACTGTGCACCTCGCTCAGCCACGCTATATATATAGCATTGTGTTTTCTGACACTCTGTGTACACGGCTTAGCCTGACTAATATAGCATTGTGTGTACTGCCACTGTGCACCTCGCTCAGCCACGCTATATATAGCATTGTGTGTACTGCCACTGTGCACCTCGCTCAGCCACGCTATATATAGCATTGTGTGTACTGCCACTGTGCACCTCGCTCAGCCACGCTATATATATAGCATTGTGTTTTCTGACACTCTGTGTACACGGCTTAGCCTGACTAATATAGCATTGTGTGTACTGCCACTGTGCACCTCGCTCAGCCACGCTATATATAGCATTGTGTGTACTGCCACTGTGCACCTCGCTCAGCCACGCTATATATAGCATTGTGTGTACTGCCACTGTGCACCTCGCTCAGCCACGCTATATATAGCATTGTGTGTACTGCCACTGTGCACCTCGCTCAGCCACGCTATATATAGCATTGTGTTTTCTGACACTCTGTGTACACGGCTTAGCCTGACTAATATAGCATTGTGTGTACTGCCACTGTGCACCTCGCTCAGCCACGCTATATATAGCATTGTGTTTTCTGACACTCTGTGTACACGGCTTAGCCTGGCTCTATAGCATTGTGTGTACTGCCACTGTGCACCTCGCTCAGCCACGCTATATATAGCATTGTGTTTACTGCCACTCTGTGTACACCGCTCAGCCAGACTATATACCGTTGTTTACTGACACTCTGTGTACACCGCTCAGCCAGACTATATACCATTGTTTACTGACACTCTGTGTACACGGCTCAGCCTGACTATAAAGCATTGTGTGTACTGCCACTGTGCACCTCGCTCAGCCACGCTATATATAGCATTGTGTTTTCTGACACTCTGTGTACACGGCTTAGCCTGACTATATAGCATTGTGTGTACTGCCACTGTGCACCTCGCTCAGCCACGCTATATATAGCATTGTGTTTACTGCCACTCTGTGTACACCGCTCAGCCAGACTATATACCGTTGTTTACTGACACTCTGTGTACACCGCTCAGCCAGACTATATACCATTGTTTACTGACACTCTGTGTACACGGCTTAGCCTGACTAATATAGCATTGTGTGTACTGCCACTGTGCACCTCGCTCAGCCACGCTATATATAGCATTGTGTTTTCTGACACTCTGTGTACACGGCTTAGCCAGACTATATAGCATTGTGTGTACTGCCACTCTGTGTACACCGCTCAGCCAGACTATATAGCATTGTGTTTACTTCCACTCTGTGTCTGCTGGGCCTGGGAACAGTAGTACACCGCTCACCCGCCACTGTATAGCATTGTGCTCTGTGTCGCTGCTGGGAATAGTGGTACTGTATAGCATTTCTGTACTGCCACTGTACTGCTGCCAGTCAGCGTGTACTGTAAGGATAAGTGAAATGAGGAAGAAATCCGGTGAAAGAGGAAGGGGCAAGGGAAGAGGTGTTTCCCCTGACGGTTCACGTACAGGCCACAGGGGAGCACCCAAGAAAACCCACTCAATACCGCCCATGTTGTCCAGGACAACAACCCTCACAAATCCAAAAGAACAGGACCAGATAATTACTTGGATGACCTCTCAAGCGTCCAGCAGTGGGTTAAGCAGCACCAGCACATCACGCACGAGGTCCGAGTCCTCAGCCAGTTACAAGGAGCCAGTGGGCACAAAGCTGACACAACCGGCAGCGACACCACGCACACAACTGCCAGATAACCAGTCCTATGAATTACCTCAGGACACAATGGGGTATTCGCAGGAGCTATTCCCAGCCCAACAAACTTCCACCTATGAAAGGTCAATGGAGGAACAGCCAGAAATGTTGTGCCCGGATTCACAACCATTAACTGTGGGAAATGCACCGCGCACTGAAATACAAGGCGAGTCCGAGGAGGACTCGGAAACCCAAATCCCAGAGCAAGTTGGGCAGGAGGGGTTGCAATTGCAGGAGGTCGGCCGACAAGATCTGGAAGACGACGTTGGAGTGAGCTGCGCAGAGGTTGTTCTGGGGAGCTCTACTCCACGGCGGCGGCCCCCCACAATGACATATGACGAGTTTGAGGAGATGGAAGAGGAGGGTATGGACAATGTGGACAGAGACCCAGATTTTATTTGTGAACGAGAACATCGCCGTCGTAGCAGCAGCACAGATGAGTCTGTTGAAGAACCCACTGCTGCACGAGTTCGCCTTGTGCCACAAGGTAGGCGGCGCGCAATTTCAGGCACCACAAGCTGAAGTTAGAGTGAGAGGCAAAAGAGGAGGAAACAGAAATCGCCAGCAAGGAGGCAGGTGCTCCAAAGTCTGGGCTTTCTTTGAAGACTGCACTGAGGATGTTACCATGGCGATTTGCAAGGTGTGCAAGACCCGCCTGAGCAGGGGGAAAAGTATTAACAACCTCTCCACCACCAGCATGAGCCGCCACATGCTATCCAAACATCCCACTCTGTGGGCAAACGCGGCAGGACAGGGTACCAGCAACACTGCCTCCCTTGGGTTCACCAGACTCACCACCAGACCCGCCTCAGCAGCAGCAGTAGCCCAGCCATTGCGTGGTTCACAACATTCACAAACATCAGACGACGCTGACACTGTCACTTTCCGGAGTAGTGCTCTTGAGGTCTCCCAGTGTTCATCAAACACAACAACCAACAGCCCTTCCGTGTGCAGCGCTACGGTTCAGTTGTCTGTGTCGGAGATGTTTGAGCGCAAGAGGAAATTGCCAGCAAATGACCCCCGGGCCGTGGCAGTAACAGCCAGCATAGCCAAGCTTCTGGCCTGCGAAATGCTGCCATATCGAGTGGTGGAGACAAACAGCTTCAAGGGCATGATGTCAGTGGCCATCCCACGTTACGTGGTTCCCAGCCGCTACCACTTTGCGCGCTCTGCAGTGCCTGAGTTGCATGAGCACGTGGTCAGCAAAATAACCCGAAGCTTGAAGAATGCCGTTGCCTGCAAGGTTCACCTCACCACTGACACTTGGACGAGTGCGTTCGGCCAGGGTCGATACATCTCCCTTACCGCGCACTGGGTGAACCTTGTGGAGCCTGGCAGCGATTCCTCACCTGCTACGGCGCGGGTGTTGCCCACGCCGCAAACAGCTGCACCGCCGTCCCTCCCACTGGATAACAACAGCAGCACCTACCTCTCTGACTCCTTCTCCTCCAACGCATCTCAAAGCTGTACCTCATCCGGAAACGCTAACCCAGCAGCAGTAGGATCGTGGAAGCAGTGCAGCACAGCTGTTGGCATGCGTCAGCAAGCGTTGCTGAAGCTGATCTGCCTTGGGGATAAGCAGCACACAGGGGAGGAAATTTGGAAGGGAATAAAGGAACAGACGGATTTGTGGCTGGCACCGCTGGACTTGAAACCGGGCATGGTTGTGTGTGATAATGGGAGTAATCTCATTCGCGCTTTAAGGTTGGCTAAGCTGACACACATCCCTTGCCTGGCGCACGTGATGAACCTAGTAGTTCAGCGGTTCCTGAGGACATACCCAGGCGTGGCCGATCTTCTGTTGAAGGTGCGTCGAGTGGCCAAACATTGTAGAAATTCCAGTACTGCTTCGGGGGCACTCGCCAAGATGCAGGAGCGCTTCAATCTCCCCCACCATCGCTTGCTGTGTGATGTCCCTACGCGCTGGAATTCTACGCTGCACATGCTAGCACGCTTTTGTGAGCAGAAGAGTGCAGTGGTCCAGTACATGACGGCGCAGTACCGAGGCGCATCCGGACAGCTGCCAAGCTTCTGTGGATCCGATTGGGCCAACATGTTGGACCTCTGCCAAGTCCTCCAAAATTTTGAGCAATCCACGTTGCTTGTGAGCAGTGACAACTCTTCAGTCAGCATTACCATACCACTGCTGTGTTTACTGAAGAGGTCAATGTTGAAAATCAAGGAAACAGCTGTCATGATGCAACTGGGGGAATCTGAAGGAGAAAACGATCAGCGTGATGGTACCAACATCAGGCCATCCGCCTCAGGGAACGCTGGCCCCAGCAGCTATGACGAAGAAGAGGAGGAGGAACAGCTGGAGTTGGAGCAGGAATTTCATGCCACCACTGACGAGGGCCAGAGCGGTGCATGTTGGACTTCCACAATTCAACGCGAATGGTCAGCAGAAGCAGACCAGGAGGAAGGTGACGACTATGATGCATCACAACAACTATCACAATGCTCACAAGAGGATGATGAGGATTCTGGTAGGACTCTGGCACACATGGCTCAATTCATGCTAGACTGCATTGAACGTGACCCACGCATTGTGCGCATTCTGGACAACACCAATTACTGGGTTTATACCCTTCTGGATCCACGGTACAAACACAATGTTCCAAAACTGCTTGAAGAAAGAGTCAGACAGGTCAAAATGGAAGAATACCAGCAGGCCCTTGTGGAGACTTTAGAGAGGAGATTGACATCCTCCCCCTCCTCTAGCCAGTTGTACGCAGACAGACTGACTTCCGCAAACCCAGGACGACCAGGAGGGCAGCAAACAACGCAAGCCGCAGCTAGTGCCCAAAAGGGAACGGTATCGGCAGTGTCCTTGGAGTGGGAAAATTTTCTGACACCCATGCAGCAGCAGCCCACTGAACAGCAAGCGTGCAGATCCACCTCCAACACCGATCGCCTGGAGAAGATGGTCAAGGACTACATGTCAGATGACGTAGCTGTGTCTAACAATCCATCTGCACCCTTCAACTATTGGGTATCGAAGCTAGACACCTGGCACGAACTGGCAATGTACGCAATAGAGGTGCTGGCTTGCCCGGCAGCCAGCGTTATGTCGGAACGTTGTTTCAGTGCTGCCGGAGGCATCATCACAGATCGGCGTATCCGCCTCTCCACAGAAAATGCAGACCGTCTGACTCAAATTAAAATGAATCAATCCTGGATTGGAAATGACTACGCAACACTCCAGGACCCCAACCAAGTAACATGACCAATGAACATCTGGGATGGTGTAGCATTTCCGGTCCCTGTTTATTGAACCTCTCATCTGTATTACATTTATGACTGCATGGCGGCAAAAAGCATTGCTGCTATATCCGCACGCTTTTTGTCCTCATGCAAGGCCTAGGTTGTTGTGTCTCAAAAACCGTGGCCTTCTCCTCCTGCGCCTGCTCCTGTTCCATCACGTCTGCTGCTGCTGGGTTAGCGTTGCCGCGTGGTCCCTGTTTATTGAACCACTTATCTTTATTACATTTATGACTGCATGGCGGTACAAAGCATGCTATCCGCACGCTTCTTGCCCTCATGCAAGGCCTGGGTTGTTGTGTCTCACAAAGCGTGGCCTTCTCCTCCTGCGCCTGCTCCTGTTCCATCACGTCTGCTGCTGCTGGGTTAGCGTTGCCGCGTGGTCCCTGTTTATTGAACCACTTATCTTTATTACATTTATGACTGCATGGCGGTACAAAGCATGCTATCCGCACGCTTCTTGCCCTCATGCAAGGCCTGGGTTGTTGTGTCTCACAAAGCGTGGCCTTCTCCTCCTGCGCCTGCTCCTGTTCCATCACGTCTGCTGCTGCTGGGTTAGCGTTGCCGCGTGGTCCCTGTTTATTGAACCACTTATCTTTATTACATTTATGACTGCATGGTGGTACAAAGCATGCTATCCGCACGCTTCTTGCCCTCATGCAAGGCCTGGGTTGTTGTGTCTCACAAAGCGTGGCCTTCTCCTCCTGCGCCTCCTCCTGTTCCATCACGTGTGCTGCTGCTGGGTTAGCGTTACCGGTCCCTTTTCCTGGAACCTCTTATATGTATTACATTTATGACTGCATGCCGACAAAAAACATGTTACCTGTGCAAAGAAAACAGACATTTCCCGCATTTAAAAGACAGTTTTCCCTTTGAAACTTTAAAATCGATTTTCTCAAAAACTATAAGCTCTTTTTGCTAATTTTTTTTTCCTGTTGTACCCACTCCCAAGGTGCACATACCCTGTAAATTTGGGGTATGTAGCATGTAAGGAGGCTTTATAAACCACAAAAGTTCGGGTCCCCATTGACTTCCATTATGTTCGGAGTTCGGGTCGAACACCCGAACATCGCGGCCATGTTCGGCCTGTTCGGCCCGAACCCGAACATCTAGATGTTCGCCCAACACTAGTCACAGCAAGTAAACATGTTATATTTTCTGTAGACTCAGAAGGTTCTGGAAAATTAATTTTCTTTGTGTGTGTGTGTGTGTGTGCAACCATGCAAATTTAAAAAATGTAAACTTAAAAAGTTTGCCTAATGCAAACTATGAGACTGACATTATAAATCAGATTGGTCATCAGTTAGCTTTAAAAACAAGGGTATTTTTTTCAACAACATCTGAGCTAGTAAATAATCCTGGACAGCTAAACCGGGTGTGTATGCAGACCAAAAATACTGGTCTCTTCATCATACACATCAGATTCCATCAGCTTTTTACCACATATTTTTGAATCCATGGCTTTTAATATTAGAAATCCCACAATTGTGATTTGCCTTACCATCTTATCGGCTGAATTAACCTTTGGAACATTTGCTTGTATGTTAATTTTAGTTGTAACGCTCAATGAATATAAAAGAAAAAAGACAATGAAAACAGGAAACATACTGCGGTGCAGTTTTTACATCTCAAATGTGGTGTATCTGACTGTCATTTACGTTGGAGTCTTCAGTGGAGTTCTTTGGCCAGAAAATGCTATGATCAATCATTCCCTGTTGGCTTATACTATTTATTCTCTTAATATGTTCACCATTGGCTCTATTATCTGGCTTGCAGCCACTTTCAGTTTATTTTATTTTTTAAAGATTGTTGATATCAATGCCAGGTGTGTGATTTGGCTAAAAAGGAACACCAGTGTTGTCGTCCCATGGATTCTTTTAGGAGCAGAATTGATAGCCCTTCTTAGTAGTTTCTTTGGCATGCTTCTCTTTATGAATCCTCAGGAACTTCCCATGAATTATTCAGCGAGTAATGTGAACAGTTCACTGTTAAAACCGGACATAGGCATGGTGATCTTATTTTCAAGTGTAAGTTTTGTGCCATTCCTCACTATGGTTGTCACCATGACTTACGTTGTTGAGACTTTGATAAAACACAATAACAATATGAGTAAGAACATGAGGACTTCGGCCAGCAACAAAATAAAAAGCACACAAAAAACTGTAAATAAAATGGTGCGCATAATGATAGTTTTCGCAATTTATTTTATTATTTTGGTGAGTTATTATTTTACCGTAAGCTTCCATTTGAATGTTGAGTTTTGGGTATTCCTGATTCTAATAGCCTCTTTTCCCTCAGTACAAACTATACTTATTATCACTGTGAATGCCAAGTTGAGAAAATTAATCAGGAAGATGTTGAAATGTAATAAGTAAACTCATTGAAAAAACAACCTTATAATATTTATATAAATTAAATGTATTTAAATTAACCACTTCATGACGAGAGCAACTTTCACATATCAGCGCTGCTCCCATTCATTCACCAATAACTTTTGTACTACTTATCACACCTAAATTATCCATATATTGTTTTTTTCAGGACAAATTAGGCTTTTAGCATGTGATAATTGTGTTTAGTAATTACCTTATTTTCTATGCATTTTAAAGGTGAAAATAAGGGAAAACATAGAAAAAAAATACTATTTCTCCATTTACATTGAGTATAGCTTTACAATAAACAGTGCTAACTATAAGTTAAACCCACAAATTGTATTTGCTTATTTATCCTGGTTATTAAACATTTAGATTTTGTTCCTAGCACAATGTATGGTGACATTATTGTATTTAGAAAGAAAGGTGTCTTTTTCTGTTCTTTAATTTTGTTCTTTGTCATTATACACTATCGATGATTACACAACCTTATTTGCAAACATAATAGTAGTATACCCTCATGGCTTACATATTTAAAAAGCCAAGTTTCTAAGGTAACAACATTTTTTTTTCTTTTATATTCTGTAACTTTGTTATCATTTTGCAAGTCATTTATTTCCGTACAGAATATGCGAACATTTTATTGCTTTTGATTCAGTTTGTGACTAAAAATAATACACAAAACATAGGCTTTAACCCCAAAACTGTCTAAACTGTATTCTACTACTTATGATGTTTAAAATGTTACCACATATGACTCTTGTAGTTTTCTTACAACTTTCCCACGTTTGATCATAATTTGGAAAATGAAATTTTATGTTTTGATTAAGTTTGTCCCTAGCTATTTTTTATGTGACAGGTGTCCAAGCTGTAAGACACACCAAAATGTATTCTACAACTTGTCCTGGTTAAAACGACACCACATGTGCCACATTTAGTAACAAACTGGTGGTGCATTAGCCACAAATACAATGGACGTATATATACGTCCTTTGCCATGAAGTGGTTAAACTAATAATAGCCTCCCCCCCCTTAACCACTTAACAGCAATGTCGACTTATTAACACATCCTGTTTGAGCTTGTTAACGGCTCCAGGACATTTTAATAAGTCGCCCGCTCACGCTGCCACTCTGCACGTGTGCACGCACAACAACTCCCCCCCCCCAGCCGCCGTTAACCATCGGGTCTCTGCAATCTTTCATTGAGGAAGAGGACCGAGTACTCCTCTACCCAATCGCAATGCCTGTAATGAATAGACATGACCGCGATTGGCAGCCACGTCCATTTATAAAACAAGAAACAGTCACAGTATAGTAAAATGTAAAAAAAAAAAAGTGAACACTTCATATAAAACGGGAGGGTGTTCACTAGCACCATCTAGTGGCCAAAAAGTAAAATGTCACATACAGACAAATACATACACATACACGTATTAAATATTAATACAATCAACAACCTACACTTCTAAAGCCCCCCTCCCCCCCAAAAAAAAAACTTGTAAAAAAAAAAGATAATTTAAACAAAAAGTTACATAAATAGTTACCTTAGGGACTCAGGTTTTTTGATCAATATTTTATGAGGGAAAATGACTTTTAATTTTTTGTTTTTACATAGGGGCTTGTAATTATGGACCGGACAAAAAAAATAACACTTATATTTCCAGATAATATATTGTCGTCATACATTGTGATAGGGACATGATTTAAATGGTTTAAAAAACGGGACAGCTGGGCAACTAAAATGTGTCAGTTTTATCCACAGGAGAACAGCTTATTTTAAAATTATAGTGCCCGAAAACTGAGAAATAATGATTTTTTTTCCAGTATTTTCTTTTTCCCGTTAAAATGCATTTAGAATAAAAAAATTCTTTGCAAAATGTACTACCCACAGAAAGCCGAATTTGTGGCAAAAAAAACAAGGTATAGATTGTTTTGTTGTGATAAATAGTAATAAAGCTATTGGCGAATAAAAGGGAGGAGCACTGACAGGTGAAAATTGCTCTTGTCCGTTAGGGTAAAAATTCCTTGGGGGTGAAGTGGTTAAAAGAAAAAAAAACTTCAAATTCAAAACATAATATGAAGATGTAGTCATTTATGGATAACGATCTTTATTTATAACACTTTATATGTATCTTTTTATTGAAAATTATGAAAGTAAGTATGTTTACAATAAAAAAATAAATAAAGCAAACCACATATCTTGCTTGCATTTGTCACAGTCTCTATGAAGGCCCTACTGATCTGCATCATTTGTTGATGGACACTATCTTACCATTATGCCAATTATCTGTATATATAGAGCATCTTTTTGTATAATTGGAGTAGGGATGATCAAAACTAGGGAATTCGAATTTGTCTGCAATATGTTCCAATTTTAATTTTTACTTTAATTCAGAGATTTTTCGTTACCAAGTAATTTAATAAAGTTAATATTTTTTTTTTAATTAAGAGTATGAAATAGATCCTCTGATTAATTTGTACCCAATGAAGAGGAGCAGCAGAGGAAGAGCAATAAGAGAGATTAATGAGTTGAGCAGTTGAGTTTGTGTGGTAGAGATGGCCCGAACTGTTCACTGGTGGACAGTATTCTGCAAAATTCCGCTGTTCGTGCCCACGGCAAACAGCGAACATTTGGGGCTTGATTCACAAAAGGGTACTAACTTAGTTAGCACGCCTAAAAGCCCCTTAGCTTGCCTAAATCCCTTTAGGACGTGCAAAGTTTCACACGCAAAGTTTAGCGCTGCGCGATGCGTGCAAAATGTCTCACCGGGTGCAACTAAAATGTTTTAGGCGCACCTGGTGCAGCGTTTTAGCTTTGCACACAACGCTAAACTTTGCATGCGATCAATAAATGCTTTGTGCATGCTAACTGCTTACCACCCTAGTTAGCATGCCCAAAGCTTTTAGGTGTGCTAACTAAAGTTAGCACCCTTTTATAAATCGAGCCCTTGGTTTGTTCGACCCACCCCCATGCATCATCATTGAGCTAAACTTTGAACCCATACCTCACAGTCAGCAGACACATGGCAGCCAATCATTTAGCACCCCCTCCTAGACCCCAACCCCTCTATTAAAAAGCAGTTGCAGTGGCCATATTGGATTCATTCTCTGACTGTAGTGATAGTGAGAACAGGGTCAGACTTGCTGCAGATAGGTAGATAAAGCATAAGTTTGGCCTGTGTTCTTGTTCCTCACTGACTACTCACAAACATAAAGGATTATCAGGCATCTCATATAAAATGATGAGGACGTCTCCTCCGTGCACTGCCGCCTCCTGTCCTCTAAACGACGCCCTACGCATTTTGTCTCTTGACTCATCAGGGGCTGATGAGTCATTAATCACGTCCACTATGTCCATTATCATGGACATCCGCTATCTTATTCTACCGTTATTATCAATTGTCTGCTGCTTACTACCCCAGTTGGGAATTATATTGTTTATATTTGTTATTTGTTTATAATTTTTTGCTACTAATTTGTTAATTTATCCTCCCTAACTCATAATGTTTATGTTTTATTTTTACTTTGTTCAGTTTGTTCTGTTCCTTCTGTTTTTATTTTATTTTGATTATTTTATTCCAAAAGAAAAATATCTGAATTATATTTGTCCATTATCATGCATCTCCAAAGAAAAAAAATCAACATTATTTCCATCCACTAGATGGCAGCATTTCATCAATTAGGCTATTGTAATGATCCGCTCAGCTGTCTGCACAGACAGACAGCTGTTTGACCATTCCTTAAGTCTGAGGGCTGCAGGTCTCTGGAAAAGAGACCTGTCTTTAATTGCAAGTTTCAGACCTGTTCTGCTGCTGAGGAATGTGCATACATTCATTATGCAAATCTCCTACTTACCTCCTTTGAAGGCTGGCAGTATAAATACCATGTTCTCCCAGAATCCTTTGCTGGTCATTTTCATGGTTTGTTACCGATGAACTCTCCTAGAGTATCAGCCCTGTTTGTTTGCTAGTTTATCTTAGAGTAATTCCTGGGAACTGCACTAGACATTCCTTCTAGCACAGTCAGGTTGTATTATTTGTATTGCCTTGTTATCCCTCTCTGTCATGATTGCCTTGTCACCAGCGGTGGTTGACAAGGAATCGTTCTGTCTGTCTTGCCGTGTGGATCGCACTCACTCTGGCGGAAAGAGTAGTGGATCCTGCTAGCCTAATTCTGTACTCAGGTCCCACTTGCTCTGGTGGTAAAGAGCAGTGGATCCTGCTAACTCTGTTTCTGTACTTGGTTCACACTCGCTCTGGCGGAAAGAGCAGTGGATCTTTCCTGTCCTGTCCCTGAACCCGGATCGCACTCGCTCTGGCGGAAGAGCAGTGCATCTTATCTGACCTATTCCTGTTTCTGTTGGTTTGTCTGTCTGGATCGCACTCGCTCTAGCGGTAGCAGCGGTGGTTCCTTCTGAGCGCTGTCTGGGAGTGTAGGCCAGAGCTGCGGTTGCTGCTGGCTGCTTCTTCTCTCTGTCCTGTCTTGTTCGAAAGCTTGCTGTAGCCTCGGTGAGGTAACCGTTAAGCAAGCGTTTGCATTCTCTGTTTCTAGTTGTGTGTCATTGGTTAGTCAGGGTGGCGTGCTTGTCTCTGTTGCACTTATCGTGCGGAGACCGTACCATAAACGCGTTCGCTGTTGCGAATGAGTGCGGGGTTCGCGTTTAGCTAGCGTTGTTATTTTCTTTATCTTCTTATTGTTGTTTGCTGTGCCTTTGCTACTCTCGTGCTCTGTTCTGCTCAACCTTGTGTCGCTTCTGGCAATCGCATCTCTTGCGATTGCGTTCCCACTTTTGTTTCTGCGGATGTGTGTTCACCGTCGCTGGGTGTGCGACTAGATTTGGGGACACACATTAATCCTGTCTCTGTGCTCTCTCTCATTGAGGGCTATTCTGCCCTACTTGCTCCTGCTCATACAATTCCCATCTGGCATCTGTGGCCGTGCAGAGGCGGTCCTTGTCTGCACTCCACAGCTCCATCTGCCGGTGGGAATTGCCCTCTACCGGTGCAGTGCACCTAACCTGGGTTCTACCTAAACTATACGCTTGTGGATGATTTCTGCAGTGTGAGCGCATCTTGTGCGCTGACCACGGAAACTATTCTGCAAACGTTACAGCTATATCTAAATATATGGTCATGAAAGACAATACGAAAGACAATTTCCATCCTAAACAAACACACTTTATTCATCTTATAACCTTTACTCATAACAAAACAAAATAAAACTCAATGCACCTATGTTAATTATTTTATTTTATGCCCTTATGTGTCTTGTTTCTCATGTTGTTGTTTTTTTAGTTTATTATTTTTCATATGCTATCCCATACAGGATTTGAACCCTGGTCGCCCATGTCGAAGGCGGTGCTCTTGACCAGTACAATGTCCAGCCACCACCATAGGCACACTGCCCATAGGTTACTTCAGCGATGACACGTCTTATACACCCAGCCCATCACACCTTACATAACTCTAACCATCAGTCCCGTTAGGTAACAGTCATGCCCAGCACACCAGTTTGCATATGTGTATCAGCGCCAAGGAAACAAAGTGGCCGCTGCTGAGAGAAAAACAATGTCCAGAGTTCACAAACAGGTAAATTATATATGATCAGCGCAGAGTCCAAAAACAAAAGACGAGTCTTCAACAAAGAATAAGAGCAGGTAAATCACCACCACAATAAATATTGGGGTCAGGGCACAGCTCTGCAATCATGGATACCCCGAAAAAGGAAAGAGGCTTTCCAGCTGGTGACAACCCACATTATAAGGCTGTATCAAGGCTTTGGTAGGACATCAGGAAGCATCAGTCTGTCCAGGATCCACCAATTCAGCAATGATTCATCTCATGAATAGATATCAGTAAACATCATAAAAAACAAACGGCAACTCTAAGTGTAAACAGTTTAATATAGAGTTTTCATAGTAAAAACAGCTTAAAAATAGCATAAAAACAAAACTTACATACGGGGCCCATGCAATGGGAACCCTTGGAAAGTTGCACGTGTGTATGGGTCAGCAGTAAAGGACAGTATAAAGGTGCCGCCTGTCTCCTTCCCGACCGGTTTCGCAAACTAGCGTCATCAGCTGAAATACGATCCATACAGATAAACCAGGTCTGCAAAGTCACACAATGATTTGTGAGGATGCACTTTTTATTGCGGAGCTGTGTGGTAGTGTTTGAAGACTGGGAGGAGGGCGTGCAAGCATACTAAATCAGAAAGAGGAGAGAAAACAGAGTAAGGGAGGAAATTACATCAGGATTGGCTTCAGAAACAGGGATTCCAAAATGGAATCTGCCAGAAACAGAATTCTCTTTATTTACAATATAGAACTCACTGAAATCAAAATGTGGACAGTGCAATGCATATGTTATGTAAGTAGAGCAAGTATTTATCTACTAATATATGTTTTTTTTCCTGAGATAGTATGGCTGACAGCTCCTCTTTAAGTTGAGTAACCCTCTATTTTGGCATTTAGACAGTTCCAGCAAGTGCCTAATCTAGCTGTACCATGTAAATTTCTCCACCAAGAGAAAATAATACATTCACCCTTATGAAATGGGACTCACCGAGTAGCTAGACTATGATTACAGTAGCCAGCTCCACTTGTGGGCATTACATAGGCTCCCCTTTCCTCATCTAGATATCCACGCCTTATAGACCAGTAGAAATCCTCCTTTGCAGGATCAATATTACGTCCTCCAAACCATAAGATTTCCAGTGCTTCTCTATACTCATCAATTACTTCAAAGCAAGAGGCTTTTCAAAGCACAATTTTGTTCTCATCGCATACATTAATGTTTTTATAAAAATAGTGCACTGAATCTGGCAGTGGCGTCGGAGACGCCATGTCTTTAGGTGCTTGCTCAGGGTCATTGGCTGGGGGTGTTGGAGGCGGAGGATCGGTAAGATGGCCAGGTAGCTCCCATGTCCATTCTGCTGCAGCGGTCTTTGTGACTTTTGACAAACATGTTATGGATGATATATGAATTTTTAAGCCAAAGTATGAAATTATACTATCATTAAAAGATACTTGTTCAAATACGTGAACTGTGATGCAAACTAAACTCCAGACAAAGGAGTGTTCCAATTAAGCACTTAATGACATCTGGGAAGGTGTCTCAACAAAAATAAATATATAGTGAAGTCACATTTAAAAACAGATAAAGTCTATCTTTTGGAATGTTTTCAGAAGGTTCCACTTCACATGGTCTCCTGGGCTGACCTCTGAAATGCATACTGCTCCTTGCATGAAGCAGGGATGAGCAGAAAATATGCCAGTACGAATTTATGCATTGTAGTTTGCATCTACGCATCTTAGTTCGTGGCCAAGTTTCAAAACTACGCTTACGAATTTAGGCGTAGCGAAGTACCACTACGCATAGCTTATGCCCACTATGCATAATTAACATGTGTGTTGCATAGTGAACTATGATTACGTTACTTGCCTCTATTTTTCTGCGTACGATTGTATGCTTACAAATTTACGCATTGGAAAGGGGAATGTACGCATAGAAGAGTTCCTGGTATAAGCATTTTAAGATGAATTAATGCAGAAAATGTTCTGCATACAGCACAAGTATCTGCATACACTACGCTTTGCACTACGCGTAATTGCGTATTTTTACGCGTAGTCTATGAAATGCATAGGAAGCGAATATTTGATTTCGAAGCCTTAGTTTGGCAAAGCGTAATTGCATAAAACTACGCGTAGTTCCAGCATAGCGAAGTTGGCTGACTACGACCATCCCTGGCATGGAGGCGTTCAGCATGCAGCAGTGACAGTGGGATAGCACGCTTGTCCAAAAACCTAACTTGTTGCATAACCTTTGCATATCTTTTTTTTATGATACTTTTTATTTTAAAGTTGTATGACATAGAAAGTACAAACAATAGGCACAGTATGTCTCCGCCATCTGAAGTTTGCTACACAACCTTTGCTTGTCTGACTACCTGCTCTGTTGCCTACCTCTGCTCCTCCAACTACCTGCTGGATGTTTGACAGGGTACTAACAAATTTGTCCATAACTGAATATCTTGATATGAGTTTTACTTTGTGAAAGTGTTTATGTTCTGGAAATTTAGAACCATGAAATTCTTCTTTGAAAATAATGCCTACACATGATTATGGCTGTACTGAGAACATGAATAAACACATTTCATGGTTTCTACACATTTGCATTTTTCATGATCATATTTCATTACGTGTGCACATGTAAACTCACATATGCAAACCATGTAAATTGATAAACTGCAACCTTTGTCCGTCAGCTTGACAATGGTATTTATAATTATTCAACATTAGGGCGATGTTTATATTTGAATTCTGCCTTACAGACTATAAATTCAGTTCCCCGTAGCACAGATATCACGTATAGCAGCTGCAGGCTACAACAGAATCTTGACCAATGGCTCCTATCATTAATAATTTCGGAACAGAATTTTGCTTTCTTGTTCTTTTACTGGGAACTAGTTTCGGAACATTTTCCAATTTGTTTGTTATGAGCTTATGTGTCAAGGATCTGAAAAGAAAGAAGACCTTGAAAGCGGGTAACAAAATTCGGATTGCCTTGTGCACTTCAAACGTGTGTTACTCAATCATAGTGCTTGTCGGGGTGATAAGTGGAATTGTTCTTCCTGAAAAAGTTCAACTCTCTCCTCCAGTCTTGGTCTATATTGTCTACTATCTGACAGTGTTCACCACTGGTTCCAGTGCCTGGCTTACATCAACCCTCACTACATTTTATTTCATTAAGGTTGTAGAGCTTAAAGTCAAGCCTATGGTTTGGGCAAAAAAGAACATCAATGCTGCTGTCTCATGGATGATCTTGGGGGTAGAAGTGATAGCCCTTCTTTACTGTGTCTTTGTCATGCTATACTTTATCAATCCTTCTGGATCTTCATTAAACACCTCAATAATTAGTCTAAATAACTCTGCATCAAAGATAGCTACCGGATTTGTGGGTGTTTTTTTAATTGTCGATTGTATTCCATTTCTTACTGTTCTCGGTACTACTGCCTACACGGCTAAGACCTTAATGAAGCACAATCAGGATATCTTAAAGAACATGGGGACCTCAGTCACCAATAAAACTAAAAACCTTGGAAACACAGTGAGCAAAATGATGTACATATTAATTTGTTTCTCAATGAATTACATACTATTGCTTCTTTCCTACTGTATAATTGTCTCGGATTTAGTTGTTGGTGTTTGGCTATTTTTGATATCGGTCTCTGCCTTTACCCCAGTGCAAGCTCTACTTTTTATTATTGTCAATCCCAGTTTGAGGGAAGCATTGAAAAATATTTTGAAATGTACTCGCTGCATAAACAAATAACATCAGAAACCCCATCGAGTGAGCGCACATACTGTAATTATGGCTCAATAAATAAAGTGTAAGTATGTCTAAAAGAGAACAAATGTCATTGTTTACAGCTTTAATAGTAAATATTTTCTACATGTAGTCAATGAATTAGCTTTAAAGAGACTCTGTAACAAAATGTTCATCCTTATTTCTTCTATCCTATAAGTTCCTATACCTGTTCTAATGTGGTCTGTCTTACTGCAGCCTTTCCTAGTTGCACAATGGCTGTATTATCTATGCTATATGATCTAATCTTCTTTCCTCTGACGGCTTTGTCGGGCTCAGGCACTCAGGCTGGAATGTGCTGTTCTGCTTGTGATAGGATAGAAACTATACACAGCCTCTCCAGGCCCCCTTCAGGCTCTGTATGAGTCACAGACTGAGCTTATCTGAGCCTATCAAAAGCTTTTAGCAGCCATGTCTTTTGTTTGTAAACACTGCCTAAAACTGGCAATTACAAACCAGGATTGCAGCAGGGAGTGTCAGAAACAGCATAGAGGGGCCCAGGAGAACATAATGAATAGAATGGTATGCTTTTTATTGTAAGAATTTTATAGTACAGATTCTCTCGAACCTATTGGGGACCGCTGCAGGTTGAATCAACGTCTGGCAGGGGATGGTACAGTTCAGACCGGACGTTGATTCAACGTCCGCGCTAAATAACCGCTCCTGACGTGATCGTGCTGGCATCTCCCCTCAGTGATCAGCAGCCATCGCGTATGGCTGCTGATCACGTGATCCCTATGATTGCCATTGGATCGTAGTGATCACTTTGACAGCGGCGGCGGCAAGGGGGAAAGAAGAGGATCCATTCACCTCCCTGCCGTTCCAGCGACGATCGCCGCCCCCCTCTGCTCTGGCCGGCATCTCTGCTCCATCTGACGTCAGGGCCGGGTCCCGGCTTGACGACGTCATCAAGCCGCAACCCGACCTGAGCGTCATTTGGAGCGGAGATGCCTGCC